>NW_014577071.1:870471-877458 GCF_000485595.1 Priapulus caudatus
CCAATACTCCCCACTCCCCAGCACTCCCCACCCCCAACACACCCACTCCCAGCACTCCCCACCCCCCAACACACCCACTCCCAGCACTCCCCACCCCCCAACACACCCACTCCCAGCACTCCCCACCCCCAACAACACACCCACTCCCAGCACTCCCCACTACCACACTCCCTCCGTCTAGTGGACACACTACACATTCAAGAAGAGAGGACATACTCGTAGTACTACCTGCATACAAAGACGCATTGCGTGACAAAGAAACCCTCCTGATGCATTCTCTCGCATGCTACATGAATGCTCCTACCCCCGTGTGAGCGCCTCTAGGTGCGTATATACTTCCCGATCATATATGGCCTTCTGTCCCCATGTGAGCGCCTCTAGGTGCGTATATACCTCGCTATCATATATAGGCTTCTACCCCCCGTGTGAGTGCCTTTAGGTGCGTATATACTTCGCTATCATATATAGGCTTCTACCCCCCATGCGAGTGCCTCTAGGTGCGTATATACTTCGCTATCATATATAGGCTTCTACCCCCCGTTTGAGCGCCTCTCAGCGCGTTTGCTTCGCGATCATATAGGGCTCACAATAATATATAAATGCCGCTATCGTACACCCGTGACTATACTTTAAGCGTGACTGCACGCACCGCACCGGGGAAATTATCCATTTCTGAATAGATTCGTTGAATCGTTAGCGCTGTGCCGTAACGAAAGATGACTATTTTTCGAGTTTAGCGACACGCGCGGGCGTAGCGTCGCGGCGCCCGCTCTCTCTGTGGCTCTCGTGTCAATATTGAATTTGTAAAATTGCGTGAAGGACCGTGATGGTGAATCGTGAGTCGTGACGCTCTTCACGACCGATGCATGACGGGTCGCGCTCTTCGTGCTTCCTCTGCCCTTCTTCTGCTCTTTTTTCCCCTTTTCCCTGCCCTTCCTTTGTTCTTCCTCTCTCCTTTCTCTGCCCTTCCTCTGTTCTTTCTCTTTCTTTTCTCTGTCTTTCCTCTCTCCTTCTTCTGTCCTTCCTCTCTCCTTCCTCTGCCCTTCCTCTGCTCTTCTTTTTCCTTTCCTCTACCTTTCCTTTTTCCTTCCTCTGCCCTTCTTTTTTTCTTCCTCTGCCCTTCCTCTGCCTTTCCTCTGCCCTTCCTCTGCCCTTCCTCTGCGCTTCCTTTTGCCTTTCTCTGTCATTCCTCTCCCCTTCCTCTGCCTTTCCTCTGCCCTTCCTCTGCCCTCTCTCTCTCCTTCCTCTGCCCTCCCTCTATCCTTCCTCTGTTCTTCCTCTGCCCTTTCTCTGCCCTTCATCTGCCCTTCCTCTGCCCTTCCTCTGCCATTTCTCTGCCCTTTTTCTTCCCTTTCTCTGTCCTTCCTCTGCCCTTTTTTCTTTTCTTTATCTGCTCTTCCTTTCTCCATCCTCTTCCCTTCCTCTCTCCTTCCTCTCCCCTTCCTCTCCCCTTTCTCTGTCCTTCCTCTGCCTTTCCTCTGTCCTTTCTCTGCCCTTCCTCTGCCCTTCCTCTCCCCTTCCTCTGCCCTTTCTCTGCCCTTCTTCTTCCCTTTCTCTGCCCTTCCTCTGCCCTTCTTCTCCCCTTCTTCTGCCCTTCCTCTGCCCTTCTTTTCCCCTTCCTCTGTCCTTTCTCTGCTCTTCCTCTGCTCTTCTTTTCCCCTTCCTCTCTCCTCAAACAGGGTCTGGGACCTGCCACGAATCCATACCGACATACATCGGGACCTTGCGGGCACATCTTTCCGCCACCTCGGACAGCGAGCGTGTAAGTGTTATGTGCTGCGTTGTGTTTCTATGGAAACGGTAGGATCAGGCAGATATGGTACCAAAAGAGAAAGGCAAGGGGGCAATGGGCTACATGCACCCTGCGTCGGGGAAAAATCAGTAACTCGTTGGGTGGAAGATCTATGAAAAATTATCCTAAGTTGCTTTTCATCGCTAGTCGCAGTAACTTGAAAACGATCAGCAGAATCGGAGAGCAGATTTAACTGTGCCGGTGATTTATTACAATATACTAATAATTATAGCTATAGGAATTATTCTCTGTTAAGTAGGCCAACGATGTCATTTTTAAACTCTGAAATTTAGACAAGGAATTCGGATCCCCTATTTTAAGATACAGCCTTTAGCCCCCTAACGGCAATGAGAGGCAGCTCCCTCTCCCATCTGGAGGAACTATATACTCGGCATCCGCTCTGTAGGGTTCGTAGGTATGGCTGTAACAGAAGTAGTGGTTTGTCTGTGTGGAGTAAATAAGCGGTCCACAGACAAACCTCCTATCCAAAAAATATACAGCTAAAACACTTCTTGACAACATCATGTTGCGCCGGCCAGTCCTGGCGGTCCTGACCGCGTGAACGGACGTACGTATCTGCGTGAAACGACTTGTAGGCATTACGGCGAAGCTGCTATTAGCAAAAAGATTTCGCCGGCGTGAATTGAATGTTCCGTCGCTACAGCGTACGTAATCCCTGAGTCGAGCCGAACAGAAAAACACATTATAATGTTGCTCGGCCGCGCCATTTCTCGATAAGCCTCTGCGGCATTGCCGTGTACCAAGTGTGGCGTCGTCTGTATATACTGCCTCCTCTGTATGTATGTATACAAGTGTCTCTTATAAGTAGATGTGTGTCCGCTGATTGTGAACGCGTGAGTGTAGTGTATCTGTATAGTACGTGTAATTTTGTTCGGGCAATTTCCTGCCGCGAGTTTAGGGTGTAATTTTGACTGTGATTTCTCTCGTTCTTCTATAGGTGAAGGTCATGATTCGTCATTTCGGTCTATTCGCCATACGCAATTCGGTTACGTTTGTTACAAAATGGCGGATTTTTTCCTTTTCGTTGTTTATCAGTCTGTATGTACAACGCTATGCGCCTTTATTTGTAATATCTGGCCATGAACATATTTTTATAGACGGAAACGGCACGTGTAAATGATTGTAGTTTAGGTGTCATTGCATTTTATTGATGAAACACGATGAAGTTAGTCTATGTGTAACACGAATAGGGTGAGTCAAACAATTTAAAAATTTTAAATTATAACGTTAACGCTAATGATTTCTCGCATCGTGGAATTCCCTGCATTCTCTTGTCCTCAAATTGCATAATATAACTTATATCACAGGATAATCACCTTTTAGGCATCTAATTCCATTGTAGCTTCACTGTGGTCCACAAATAAAAAGAAATTGCGTCTAATCACGCCTAAATAACAGCAAATCGAGAAAATTAAACTCCTGCTTTGAAATGCTGAAAAACAAAAATGGATGACTTCAGCAATTTCTACCATTGCAATTGAAATAACCCAGCATGTAGTTTATAGCCACAAATTACAGAATGCGCATGCTACATACTATCGAATTTTGCACAGGGGAGAGATAGTGATCCGCTAGGGAACGGCTCTGATTGGCTAATTTTGTCTCTTATTTATTTAATTTTTTATTATTTTTGGCTAATTTTGTTTTATTTTAGAATTAGGGATAGAGTTAGGGTTAGGGTTAGGGTTAGGATTAGGTTTATGGTTAGAGTTAGGGTTAGGATTAGGGTTAACTGATTTCTATATCCACAACTTATTTCTATAACTATCTACTATCTACTTATTTACTATCTCTCCCCTGAGACCTACTACATGCTATCATAGAGACGAACGAGGCTCATTGCGAGGACTCTCCAAATTTATTATTAGTACTTCAAATAATTACTGTCTCCCATATCCACAGCGCGCGTGGATTGCGTGCAGCCATCTGCCGCTATACGAGCCACACGGGACCACTAGCACTGGCGGTTACAGAGAGCAAATAAAGACGAACGTCCGCAGCGAAACGCTGGGGGACCAGGCAGCCTGCGGGTCCGTTACCTTATCACGATATGGCAGAGTTTGGACGGAAACAAATTCGCATATCTGTTCTTTCCGTGATCGTTTTTGTTCCACGTGGTACCCGTAAATGGAATGGATAGCGTTAAAATCAGGAGTCTATCAATATTGATAGACGCCTGTTAAAATGTATAATGAATCAGCCGCATTTATTCAGTGTATTTCTGATGGCATCACATGATGGTAACATACCGTACATCATGAATATATATATATATATATATCGACTGCTGTTTCCAACTGATTGTCGACTGGACACAGATGGGTCCGTCTTAAAACAGGCAATTAAATTGTAAAAAGTTATTGAAAAATTTATTGAAATATAATGTATTGTTCTCCTCACATTATCAAGCAAACTATCGTTATGTGCGCAAGCCCATCATTTCCAGTTCTCGTGGCTGGCGCTTGAAAAATTAAACTATAGTTGGCGCACAATTTTCCGCTACTATAGGTGTCGCTGTGCGCATCTAGGCGCCGGTGGCGCCACACAGTAGCGCTCTAATCTCGCGCTGTACCGTGCGTGAGCGGTAGAGCATTCACACGCATCCCCTAAACAACGGTATATTGTATACGTGGTTTCCTCCCGCGAGTTTGATTTGGTCGTTCCCGCGCCTATTCGCAGTATTCTCGGGACGGCAATGACGATTCGAATTGCCCAAATCCACATACCAGGGGAGCATCCATTTGGGAACGCTGTGAATTATTTATACCCTTCATCAAATTACATATTAATTGCGGCGCACGCATACATTACGAAATGACATGCGTTCGCGGGTGGACATTTGTACTGCATAGCAGACGAGGCGGCGGTATTTCCAGCTAAAACTATCGGAATCCTAGAAAGAATTCTTGGCACCGCTCAGCGATCTCTTTTGGACTCACAGAGCTAGGCCAGTCCGATGTGCAAAGAGACTTTTCAATAATGTTCCACAAGTCCGGGAAAGATCTAGGAGGCATGCAACAGTAAGCCTCCGCAAATTGTTCACCGCTGCACGATTTCGTCTCTAGAAAACGCCTTTTTTTATTTTTTCCGCTGAAATTCGGCACTAGAGTGCAATAATTTGCATTATGCACGCAAGTTAGATGCCTCGTGGGCGTCTAGAAAGCATTAGAAGTAAAATTGGTCTTGTCGTGTAGTTGTGACATTTCGTCATGTGACGTAGCCATGATGACCGGTTGGCCATTTTTGTGTTTGAAATGTGATCCGACTACTTTGTAGAAATTCGCATCATAGAGCTGGCAAAGGTTTCAAGCGGAGCATAAAGCATGAATCTGTAGTTATTTAACATTAATAACGTGTATGTTGTGTATGCGACGAAACAGTGTGAGTATTTTTAATTAATTTCTGTTCGATGCTTATTCAGACCTGCTGCTTATGAACGCCTTTTACTGTTGTACACCACCATAACGCAATACATAATGACGAAGTACGTAGTCGCTACGTGGCGTTTTGGCGCAACAGCAAAAACCAGTATTTAGAGCATCCGAAGTAGTGCGTACGTGTTATACGTGGCTGCCACTATCACATACGAGATAGAGAGTTTACAGTTAAAGAAACGTGTTAAATTAGTAAATTCTTGTACACTAGTAAAATTGGTCTTGTCGTGTAGTTGTGACATTCCGTCAGGTGGGGTAGCCACAGTGACCGGTTGGTCAATTTTGTGTTTTTTTATTTTTGTTTTTTAACATGAATAAAGTGTATGTTGTGTATGCGAAGTGACAGTGTGAGTATTTTTAATTAATTTCTGTTCGATACTTATTCAGGCCTGCTGCCTATGGACGCATTCTACTATTGTACACCACCTCTACAACGTTCGCGCAGGCGTATCGTGACGTCATGGTGGTACCTCGGTATCGATGACGTCACGCGAATCACACGCGCGTTGTTTAATAATTCTTTCTTTACCACGTGATATCACGCATCGAGTGTTTAGATGGTTGTTGCGAGTGGAACTGTAAGACAAAAGATCCAGTGCGATAGTCGTGTGCGACCCCAGTTTAAGGCAATTAGCAACATACGAGTGCATTTAGAAGTTACGGGTTGGCCCTATTATCGGTGATTTACGATGTACGAAGGCACATCGTTGCACGACTACGGTACATCTTGTAGTTTTTGAAGGCACATCGTTGCACGATACATTACGGTACATATTGTGGTTTTTGATTGTACATAATTCGAACCAAGGACTATAGATAAACTGTTTATCTATAGGCATTAGTTCGAATTATGTACAATCAAAAACCACAATATGTACCGTAATGTATCGTGCAACGATGTGTCTTCAAAAACTGTATTCGAACTGCATACTCGTGACATCGCATCGTTAGTCACGTGATTTCGACATATCGAAAGCACATTTTGTCATGTTTACGCAGTACACGACGACACAAAATGCAGTTACTCTACGAGCGAGCTATAACGCTTCGCATGAAAAATGTTCTCGCGCATGAATGCACGCGAATCATTGCTAGAACAAATGCATTAATGCCGTAATGCCGTAATGCCGACTTGGAATCGCTCGTTCTCATATGCAAACTTTGCGAAGCGCTCTCTTTTATTGTCTGTACACAATGTCGTGCGGGTAGACTTCGATGGTTAGTGTAAGGCAGCGCGACTGTATATACGGCAGTGTTGGCTCGTTAATAATATCAATTTGATAGAATCGCGGCTAGCAAGCTTGTTTTGGTAATCGTCAGTTAACTTTTTCGATTTAACGCGCGCGAAAATTTCACCTCGCTGTTGTGAAATTACATGCAGCTTTGTGCGTTTGCATAACTGAAACGAATAAATACGTCGCTATCTTTTTTGCATGCGGCTTCCACGGTTCTTCCGGTGTATTCGCTGAGTTGGGAAATATCCCGAGACTGTAGAATAGGAGCGCACATACTACACGTACCGGCTGCATGGGGAGATACCGGGAACTGTCGACTGTTGGCACTAACGTTCGATGTGTAATATTATAGCCATATATCTATCACCACTAAATATCGGCAAGCCTAAGCCGCGTGCAACCTTCTCGCCCTCTCTCCCTGCATCTCTCTCTCTCGCTCGCTCTATTTCTCTCTCTCTCTCTCTCTCTCTCTCTCTCTCTCTCTCTCTCTCTCTCTCTCTCTCTC
>NW_014577071.1:881599-883783 GCF_000485595.1 Priapulus caudatus
TGCTATTGCTATTGCTATTGCTATTGCCATTGCCATTGCCATTGCCATTGCCATTGCTATTGCTATTGCTATTGCTATTGCTATTGCTATTGCTATTGCTATTGCTATTGCTATTGCTATTGCTATTGCTATTGCTATCGCTCTTGCGTTCCCTACTGTTATCGCTGCACCGTCTATTTTAGATGCCGTTTCTATTTTCGACGACACGCGTTCGGGAGACAGACGGGCCATAACGTCGGCGATTAAAGCCGTTTATTACGTGTATACGACCACGTCGCGTGACGTCTTTGCCTATCGTGCGTAGGCACTGCTCCCGTGCTAACACAGACTGATAGCGTGATACGGTGACAGGCCGCGATAAAATTTCCACTCAAATTCCAATTATCTTTCACTTATTCCATGCTTAATTCAAACTGTTCGACGCAGCGTTCCTTGGAGTTAAAAGCTAAATGAGTAATAACGCCAAACTGGATATTTTCATAATATGTTCTTTCGAAACAATTTTTTCTGAACATCCACAATTATGATACTCTTTTATACTTCATATGTAAGCGTATAGCAACGCATAACAATGCAAGCTCAAGTAATAATATGATCTCATTTTGAACATATGAGGAAATATCGCTTAATAATGGTTCCTAATTACTCTCCCTTATTAGATCTACCCATATCACCCGCATACAGTGTTCGTAATATGACAGTTTACTACTATTATATATGCGTGCGTGCGTGCGTGCGTGCGTGCGTGCGTGCGTGCGTGCGTGCGTGCGTGCGTGCGTGCGCGTGTGCGTGCGTGCATAAGTACAGACGCTCGCGCGCATGTTCGTGTGTGCGCGCCTGCGCATGGCACCGTAGATATTCATAGGGAGGACAGACGCGGATGTTAAGCCGTGTGTTGTAGCATCATATCCGAGAGGCATTATAGCTCATTATACGAACAAACGTCGAGCACAGCTGATGCCTCGCGCTGTGCGCATAAGCACTTTTACATCGCATGGACTAATTCTCTATACGTTACCTGGCTGTGTGTGTGCGTGTGTGTGTGTGTGTGTGTGTGTGTGTGTGCGTGTGCGTGTGCGTGTGCGTGTGCGTGTGCGTGTGCATATGGTTGAGAAGAGCAAAAAAACTTAATAGCTTCGCGCTGAAATGACAACCGCGGCTCTCCTTTCCTTAACTATATCTTTTCCTTCTGTGAGTCTCTTCCTGCCCGGTTGACGGCCTGCGGCCACGACACTTGCCCAATGCCAATGTATCCAATATAAAAGCACAAACCATCAAGCCCGGCATCGTTGCTTATGTCTTGGCTATCATGTTCCGGATGATTCCATTGTTCCTCGGTTTTCCCGATCTCGATGGCACGCGTACGTGCGTGTAGGAGAAGAAGGAGGAGGAGGAGGAGGAATCGGACGCAACTTTTTCGGCCCCCGTCCGTCGCGTATAGCAAGCCGTGCCACATCCGTACGCGCGGGCGTAGCCTCTGATGCGGGTAAGTACGTGTTGTCGCCGAGCGATTGACCGGCGCGTGTCCGGCCGCGCGGCGGCTGGCAGCAGCGGCGCACCGCGCGCCACGCAGCCAGCAGCAGAGTAGCAGAGTAGCAGTAGCTACTCTATGCCTAGTAGCTATGCAGTAGTAGTAGCTAGCAGCAGCAGCCAGCAAGTAGCAGCCAGTAGCGAGTAGCAGGAGTAGCAGTCCAGTACGCAGTAGCGCTCTAGCTAAGCAACCGAGTAACAGCAGGCAGCCAGCAGTTTAGTAGTAGTAGTGTAGTAGTAGCTAGCCAGCAGCAGCAGGCAGAGCAGCAGCAGCCAGCAGCCAGTAGCTTAGTAGCAGCAGTAACAGCCGCAGCCACAACTACCACCAGCAAGCAGCAGCAGCAGCTAGTGCAGCACCGCATAGCAGTAGCAGCAGCAGCGGAGCACCATAGCCAGTAGCAGTAGCAGCAGCACCAGTAGCAGTAGCAGCAGTAGCCCAGCAGCAGACCACAATCACCTCTATCTCTCTATCTTCACCACAGCAGCAGCAGCGAGCAGCGAGCATGTCATAGCAGCTCAGCAGTAGCAGTCTACAGCAGCCCACAGTAGCAGTTCGTTAGCAGCACCCCCCTCCCCCCCCGCCCCGCCCGCCCCCCCCCCGCCCGCCCCCCCCTGCGAGCCAGCAGCAGCACAACTACCACCACCATGCAGCAG
>NW_014577071.1:883808-906841 GCF_000485595.1 Priapulus caudatus
AGCGTGTGCGTGTGCGTGGTGCGTGTTGCGTGTGCGTGTGCGCTGTGCGTGTGCGTCGTGCGTGTGCAGTGTGCGTGTGCGTCTCGTGCGTGCGTGTGTGTGTGCATGATTGCGTGTACGTGTGTGCGTTTACATATACGTGCACTCGCGTGAGCGTGTGCGTGTGCGTGTGCGTTGCGCGTGCATGCAGATAGGAACATGTGCGTGTACTCTGTATGATATGTGGATGTACGTGCGGTGTACGGTACGTGTGTACGTTACATGTGTATGTAGTGCGTTACGTGTTATGGCTACCACACATGTGCGTGTACGTTGTGCTGCTGCGTGTTGCGTGTGCGTGTGCGTGTGCGTGTGCGTGTTGCGTTTGTGCGTGTGCGTGTGCGTAGGGTGTGTGCATGTTGCGTGTGCGTGTGCGTGTCGCGTTTACAGTATACGTGCACGCCGTCGAAGCGTGTGCGTGTGCGTGTTGCCGCTGCGCGTGCATTTCGTGTTTACGTGTGCGTATGTAGCGTGTGCGTTATAACGTGTGTGTTTACGTAGTACTTGCACCCGTGAGCGTGCATGTGCGTGATAGCTGTGTGCATCAGCTGCGTATTCATCGTGCGCGTACACTTTATACGTGTGTGTGTTGTGCTCTGCGTCGTGCGCTGCACAAGCATGTGTATGTGCTGTGCGTATAGGGCGTGTGTGTGCTTTTGCGTGTGCATGTAGGCGTGCTGCGAATCTTCTACATTATAAAATCTAATGCGTACGCTGTCCATCATATTATGTTACTCGCCCGAGATTTTTCCTCGTGCAAGATTTTTAACAGCTTATAGTTTGCGTCTGCCCCTCTGTGTGCACGCGTAGCAACGTAACCCTGCCACACCAGAACACAGAGGTCACTGTGCGGTATTACGAAGGCGCCCATGGTATCAACAATAGCTTCCTCAAGATGCCCACCAATCATTTGTCACGTGCCAGCTCATGCCAGTTCTCAAGCGATTATACTAGAGTTTCGCTGCGAAGGCGAATTTCAATATGCACGCCGACGTATGCGAAACTTCACGTAGAGACTAGCACGAAGCAATAACTGTAAGAAAATGCGAGGCGAATTTTCGTGCGTGCGTAGTGCTGTGTGTGCTGTGGTGTGCGTGTGTGTGTTGTGTGTGTGTGTTTGTGTGTGGGTGTGTGTGTGTGCTGTGTGTGTGTGTGTGTGTGTGTGTGTGTCGTGTAGTGTGCTGTGCTGTGGTGAGAGGGCAAAAGGCCAGAAAGCAGATAAAGAGAGGAAGGTGGAGAGAGAGAGAGGGGAGGAGAAAGACGAGAAGATGGAAAGGTGTAGCGGAAAGCCGAAGCGGGGGGCGGGGCGTGCCAGGAGGAGAGAGAGCAGAGAGGGCAAGAGAGACAAGAGAGCAGATGGAAAGGCAAAAGCATTAAAGGAGAGAGAGAGAGAAGAAAAGAGCTGAGATCGAGAAAGCAGAGGGGAAGAGAGAGAGAAGCAGATAGAGAGAGAAACAGAGAGAGAGGTCGCGCGAATAGAGAGAGGAGGAGAGAGACGCAAAGACCGAAGAGCAGGAGAACGCGAGCAGGAAAGAGAAGAGAGAGAGAGAGAGAGAGAGAGAGGAGAGAGAGCAGAGGAGAAAGAAAGCAGAGAGAGAGAGAGTTCCAAAACATTCCTAACTCGATTCTTTGTCTTACTGTTGGCAGGTCGGTCTGCTGCTCGCATCATCACAGATCAGCTGAATGTCTTTGCGTTTACACCGAAACCATCACATCTGTTCGGCAAAGAGTTCAAGTTAATGTTTAATTTGAGCGCACTGAAACTCTGGCGCGATGCAATGTTTACACGTCCTATGATAGCCGATGAAGAGCCAGTGTTACAGACGCCCTTTCTCCCAGATGGTTATCCCAGATGTTTTCCACCGTCATCATTTTAGGTTTTCAATTTACACGTGTTTTTATTCTGCATGGCCACAATTCATGCCGATATGCTGACGACCCCCCCCCCATAATGTGTTTAGCGAGACAACGTTAATTCAAATAATTCTGGATCGTTTCAGTTTAGTCATGAAATTCATTACTGTACCATACGTCATAGCATAGATCGGTTGTTTCAAAGTATCGTGTCAACGTTTACTGACTTGCATAAAGAAATTCAGTATCGATGTTACGTCGGCTTCAAGTGGCAGGTTCGCCCCAATTAGCTACTCGCGTTAATAAGCTATACAAACGGCTGTTTTTCGTGGATTGATATGAAGAATTGAGCATTGCTACTCGTGATGCTTCACGGTTGCGACTATGGTATTAAACGGAGCCGTATTATGACCTCTATACTGTGCTGTAACTACATAAGCCTGTTAGCTGTGTATTTTTTCATCGGTATCTGGTAACCTTTGACAGCCGCAGATATAGCCATTCTTTCCTTCGTAAAGCATAGCGAGTACGCATGTCGAAGTGTTTCGGGAAAAGCGAATTGCAATTACACATTGTGCCTAGGAACGGTATAGAGTTAATCAAAATGTGTTTTTTCTTGCCCAAGGAGCCAGTGTCTGATTACGCTAAGCCTCCATGTTTTTTTTAGTAATGCACGATGTAGGCCCCTATGCAAAGGCGAGCACGCCGAGCGGTGGAAAAATCGCAGTCGTGCCCACATAATCGCAATTACTTGATATAATTAGGAAAGCCGAAATTCTAGTGTCCAATCGACAACCCGCTGGGATATAGGCGCTGCGTACGAACAAAACCATGGTTGGAAGAATAAACAAGTAGATTACAATTAAGTTGGTGACGCGTAACAAGCGAGGAAACGTAAAATTGCACAGTCGGGAACCATGTAAATGCCCTCATTTCGCTATAGAGATAGCCTATAGATTGAACTAGTATGCACCACTCAATCAGGAAGACCCCCCCCCCCACGCAACCCATGCCAAAAATTAATGTTGGCGCACATCGATTATGAATGTCTACTCTGGCCAGTATATCGTCACTAACTCCACCATGACATTGTCACATCATTGGGCGAAGTTAGTCAGATACCCACCGATAATCAGAGTACCCAGGAAGACGTCGATCGAGTATATAATTTATATAGTTTTTTTCTGCACCTGTGACGGTCGTAGATAAATGCGAGACTTTGCTTGCGCATTGCGTACATTGGACATAAACACTGCGAACGGATTGAATGCTGTAATTAGCAATAATTTAGGACCTAGATATCTCTGATGCACAGACTAAAATGCGAGCGCTGAGAGCTGAATAGACGGAGGGTGATAGACGCGGATTAGAAATAGACGGAGATGATTAGAAATAAATTATAACATAACATAATAAAAATAATAATAATAATAATCAATAATAATTAATAAGTATATTATTATTACTATTATTATTGATTATTATTAGATGATTAGTAATAATATACTGATAGCCAATAGAGGATGAAAACGTCGACAAGAAAGCCGCAGTGCGTTTTAATAATTATTGCCTTAAACTGTTCGACGCATAATGAACAATTATGAATGCGCCCATAACACGCGACCACATTTTTTCACACCTGTCTTCCCATTTCTTTAACCTTCATAACCATAGCTTCCTTGCTCAACCTTAATGCGATGTTTTGTCACATATTGCACGCGCCCATTCGAGAGGAAAGGTACACGAGATAGCTTGCCACTATTCCATTAGAATCCATTATATTACAAGAGTTATATAGACTAAATACATAATTTATGGCGTTCCGCTACGCTTGCCGTCCGCTGTCGCAGACTTAATGCTTTTCGCCATTCCGTGTATTACGCTCACACGGCATCCGCGCGTGCCACACATGCTACTGCTTACTTGTCATGTCTTGGGGGGGGGGGGGTCTGTCGACGGTGCGGATAGAGCGTCACGTTAGCTGCTCACCAACCTACCTCCACGATCACCCCTTCACGCCGTCACACCTTGCCATATCCTCTATACACGCTCCCCCCTCTACTCTCTAGTACGAAAATAGTTTCAGGTGTATGCAATCACGATTGTCTCTCATGTTATCCGCCCAGCATTAGAATGAACAATGCATTAGCGCGAGTTAATTGGAGATTGTGAGCCGCTCAACTCCGGTACAAATCTCGCGGAAACCAGCTGTCATTAGTAATATCACAAAAATCTCGTAAACATGTGGTTTGGAAAGACGAGCCTTTACAGTCGCCCTCGCAAATCCGCCCTATCAAACTGCACATGCTCTGCGTGAAAGATCACTCTTTTTACGCCTCATAAAATCTTGTTTACCATACGCTGGCAACTGAAAAATTGAACACTGGCTTGTTAGAGGTTTAGGTAGGCATAGCAGCCTAGAGTAATCTTACGAGGACGACGAAAGCAAAATTGTTTCGCCAACCTGGAATGTTTAAACCCCTTCGTATCTATTAGCTTTTCAATATGCTCATTGTAACGAAAATAAATTCTACCATTATGTATAAAAAATGCAGATTTTATGGTTTTCCATGCAATTCGTGCTCGCAATTAAGTTCATTGTGCCACTAGGGATATTCCTGTGCGAGCGTCTCTTTATGGCTGTTGCTCTGGCTATTAGTCAAGCCACCCCCCCCCCCCCCCCCCACCCCCCCCCCCCCCCCCCCCCCCCCCCCCCCCCCCCCCCCCCCCCCCCCCCCCCGAATTACACGAGTAAATATATTGCCGAAATCCTTCCATTTGACGCATGCTAATATTTATGCGTGTAGGACACTCCTGTACTGAAGCAGTGGATTAATTAGAAACCTGACATGTCTAGATGCGCAGAGCGCCTTGCACGAGAGAATACTTTTCCGGTGGCAGAGGATCAGGAGGAGTATATGCGTGCGGCTGCCACTTATAGCTCGTGTGCGGCATGGATGAAGTCTAGCCAGCCAGCATGCATGCGGATCGGCCCAGATCAATATTGTTTAGGCAATAAAGTTTGCGATATACACGCTAAAAGTTAGCTGCGCGCGCGCCGTGAAGAGCGCCGCGGACTAGCAAATGGTTACGGCGGGCGCCGTTTATCGTTGTTTACTGGGTATGTACCGGAGCGGGCCTCCTGGATAAAATGCTGGAGGCTTCACTGCTTAAGCTTTGATAGTTAAAATCTTTTATAATGATAGGAAATATGAGTTCGCCCCGACAGATCGCCAACGCCCGGCTTGCGTGCCCTGATAACCGCTCTCTGAGCGTCAGCTGTGAAAGTGTGTCAGTTCAAGCAGGCGTTCAGGCGAGACTGCAGCTAAGCTTTCGCGCGCGGGAGCGAGCAGAGTCTTCGCACCTATTCGTTATTCTCTGCCGCGGCGCAGCGCTATTGTCCCCATTTATGCTTTACCTGTCATCCACGCGCGGAAGCGCGCCGTATACGCTGCTTGCTCATAGTTGTATGCATCGTCATCTCTTATTACACGAAGATCCGCGTGCTGTGACGATACGCGTGCTGGCCTGGTGCATGTTACTGCATGCGCACACTGTAGCGGTGGAAATGTGATGCTGTGTACAGCGTCGGAACACGCAGAGCGATAACGCTTGGCCGCAAGTTATTAACGAGTTCTGCGAAAGGGAAGAAGTAGGCTGCCGTCGCGGGCCGACGTCGCGGCGCAGAATGTCAAGCCGACATGTCTACGATCGACGGTGTTTTCTACGGTCGTACGTAATGTGCACGACGGTCTTGGACTCGCTGCGCGCGCGCAGGGGCGTGCATGCGCGCGGGCGTGCGATTTGCGCGTGCGAAGTCGAGCGCGTGCTGTGAGCGGGCGTACGTGCGTACGTGTGCGGCGCGTGGGGCGGCGTGTGCGCGTGCGTTAGTGTGCTCGCTCGAATGCGTGAGCGTTCTATCGTGTAAAACTACATTGCCTAACTTGTTTTTTCTAAAGGATTAACCCAGCCGTTTGCAAATCTGGTCGGTGCCGCTGCCCGTGCCGGGCACGAATCTGCCCTTCCCCTCCCCCATAGCTACGCGCAGTACCATTTTCTTGACAATTATGCACGTGCTGTTGCGCTAGATACCAAGGGCAGCTTAGATAGGAAAAAAATGTTGCGTCTCAATGACTCACTTCATTCGTATAGGCAATAAATTCTTCAAACATCCGAAAAAGCTGAGAATAGAAAAATAAAGCTCAGCCGCGTGTGTCTGCTGCGCATGCCTGCAATCTGCTATACTGAAATATACCTTTGTTAGAATTGTGTATTTCAATAAGGAAGATGACATACCAAGGAAGATTTTCTATGAAAAAGTAAAACGCCATTTTCTTGTGTATACAATTGAGACTGAACCCAATTTATCTCAACATCCGAATTATAATTATTTCAATTTTGTGTTGCCGCTTGGTCGGCCGCTTAGTGTCGCGTGCTGTTAGAATAGTAGCTTACGCGGTGTTAAGTAGTGTGGTATATGATAAAACAAAGTATATTCGTATATAAATTTGCTAAATTATAACCCTTGTACTGAGTGCATACTCCGTAGCCAGTAAGACGATATCGGTTGATCCAATGATTAACTTTTGTATTTGTATGTTGTATTGTATTATATCTTGTATTGTATTGTAATCAATATTGTAAGGTAAAAAATATTCAAACTCATTCCCAAAACGTGCGATAGAATCATAGGGTCAGCATGTGCCTGCTTGCGCATGGCTACTATAGCTGCAAATGGACAATATCATTTGTTGTAATTATGCTATTTAAAAAAAGAGAGGACTTGTTCAAGACTAGGTTACTCTGAAAAGAAATGCTAAAACGCCTTAGGTCCATGCATATAATAGAGCTAGCCCAAGTCTTCTCACATCTCAATTCCATACATTACGTTGCCGTTGGATGCGCGCTAGTGTCACGCAGAAAAGTAGTATATGATGCGCCAATGAAATACATTTATATGCGATTATGTTAAAGTTATCCAACCGGTTAGTAAGCAGCACGCAGTAGTAGTTAAAGTAGAAAAATCGTAATTGGTCCACTTCGTGGATTAGTTCGTACCGCACTACGATGCCACTCACGAGTTCAAACTTGTCCCTGCGACTGCCCACACTATCTGCATCATCTATATGTAAGAATTCACATTTTTCTAGAAATTATATTTAGAAAAAGAACGTAATCGGAATATTGTTTTTTGCTGTGATAAAATTGTGAAATTCATTCGGACTTGCGCCTTACATAGGAAGTCGAGCACATCATATATCGCGATTTCGGCGCCAACAGGCGATATGAAATTATATACATTTTCTGTTGACGTTGCTGGCGCTTACTGTTACGCATGCCGAACTGTATGCTTGGATGCTAATAATTATTGTTATGATGTAAGCGTAATTCGCGATAATAGGGTGCAGACAAATGCGTTTGCCTAGGATGGTCGGAAATGCATCGTGACGCTTTGCGTCATGGACAGTTGATCGTGGGTCCGTTGCTGTTGACGTGCCAATGTCGAAGGAACTGTCCTCTGCTTGCTTCCCACCAGCTACGGCCCTCGTACTGTGAAATGCACTGGTATAGCAAATGTGCCGTGGAATGCTTTTGCGTGCGCGTACTATGTCCTTGTTCGCCCTCCACTGTTGCAGCGTACGCATGCAGTACGTCCTGCGGGCCTACGACTTTCATGGAGTACTCGAAAAAATTCCGTTTACGCGTATTTCTACTAGAAAAAAGGGAGGGTAAAATATACAGATAGTCATTCATGGCGTTCGAAAAAACCATTGCAGCGATGCTCCAGCACGGTGCTGCGGTCAGCAGTTAATTATTATTATGATTGTTGCGTCCAGGACAACATTTTCTAATTACAAGCAAAAAATGCTGTAATTAAAAAACCCGCAGGAACTGCCTGCGTCCACAATAATCGCCTGCAGAAAAACACGCTATTTCATCACAGACGCATGTGAGCAGCGTGGAACACAAAATATTGTGTCAAAACCACAATGCTTGTGATGGAGAAGTAATAAAATAGAATTGTCATCGACAGCCTTCGCGATCGGTGAACACTTTTTAAATGTCAAACGACGACGGTCTGATACCGGATTCCCTGATGAGCCAGGAAAACAGATGGCCGCATTGGAGACAAAGATGCCCGCTTACAGGTGTTCTGATTTGCATAATAAAATAGCTGAAAACCCGTATTACGCAACTAATATTAACCAATACATTTAGGAAAGCATATAGCAGCAGATTGCATCGATAGACAGAGAGCGGCTGCGACGTCACGTGTCATTGCAGTCACGTGATTCACCTTCGGGCCTATTGCTCGTGTAACACATAAACCATATGCATATCGCAATTATTGGAATAATCAAACATACATTTAGGCTTGATGGTTAACTGCGTGAAATTGCCACATATATGCTAAATTGTGTGTGCCGAGGAAAATTAAGGCGGGGGTGGCGTTACTTGAAGCAGAGAGTCAGGTGGGGCGTCAGTTTGAAGGTCAGTAACCGAAATCGTGAAGTCACAGGGATGCTTCAACAGCCGCACGCGCCACACGGCCCAGTACACCACCACAAACAACGACCACGCGTGCGTGAACGCGTACGTGCGTCAATTTTCCCTATGGAACACCGATGGTCGCCATGGACACGTATTTCGTATTAATCCATTTTAAGCGCGTTAAAATAATGTTATTTTGAACTAAAATTCGAGCCAGTCAGAAAATTTTGTTAATCAGGATTAAAATAAAGGTTTTTAAGCAAAGTTAACTGCTCTGTAATCAATATAGCAATGCACTTTTGTATTGGCGCTAGCTTCCGTTCCGCTTAATTGTTAATACCAATCAAAAATGTTAGGGCCCTAAGGCCTCCCGTGCGCGTAAGTGTGTGTGTGTGGTTGGGGGCGGGGGGGACTATAAGGTGTTACAACAGTCGTACATGTTTTTCTGCACATTCAAATGTGCCTGATAAATTATTTGGTTAATTTATAGTCATCTTGGGTCTATACATTTATGAAGTGGCCATGTCGCAACATGACCACGGACAACCTGGGGAACCGGTGCAAATACACCACCACCCACGCGCGCGCGCCGAGCGAACGTGCTACAAGATATTGGGATATTGACTGCATCGATGCGAAGCTTTCCAAGCGCGGCTTTATTGCATATAAAGATGAACTCGTCAACGGGAAACCATATAGCAAGGACTAAGAGTTGTAAATTTCATTTCAACCCTTGGCGACACTTGGCCCTCATAATTTCTCCGCTAAAGCCTTCTTATCTGTATTAATGCAGAGTACAGTTTCAATATGGCACCGGTCGGCGCCTGGAAGAAAGGCGGCTGCGGATGTTGTTGCCGGCGCAGAACCACATGAATAGAACAATGCTTAATGTGTTGTTAGTGCCCTACAGAATGTATCGCCTCAACGTTGCTTCTCTCGCAATGAGGTGGAATACAATAAAACTATGGCGCTATAGCAGTGCTTTCTTTGAACTATTTCAGTGTCGCTTCGCATCGGACTTCTTTATCACAAAATTTCATTCACCTCGACTAATATTTCCTTTTTACCCGAAAATTTTCATCACCCCCAATTGATTGTCATTCACCTTTGCGTGGGCCCATCACCAGTTTAAGAAGCACTTGGCTGTAGCACACAAGTTAATAAATTCCAGCCCCATTTTGAAGCGTTTAAATATCACCACTCACTGTACTGTATCATACCGTACTGTTGTTGTCTGCTCTCTGGTGTGCTATTACTATACTATAACTATACTATACTATACTATTACGTATACTATGCTATGCTATGCCCTATGGCTTATGCTATGCTATGCTATGTAACTATACGCTATTAGCTATACTTATACTATACTATACTTTATGCCTATGCTATGTATGCTATGCTATGCTATGCTATGCTATCTATGCTATGCTATGCCTATGCTATGCTATTGCTAGGGCTATGCTATGCTATGCTATGCTATGCTCTACTCTACTCTACTCTACTCTACTCTACTTCTACTCTACTCTACTCTACTCTACTTACTCTACTCTCTCTACTACTCTACTCTACTCTACTCTCTACTCTACTCTACTCTACTCTTAACTCTACTCTACTCTACTCTAACTCTACTCCTACTCTACGCTACGTCTACTCTACTTCTACTCTACTCTACTCTACTACTCTACTCTACTCTACTCTACTCTTACTCTACTCTACTCTACTCGACTCTACTTACTCTACTCTACTCTACTCTACTCTACTCTACTCTACTCTACTCTACCTCTCTCGACTCTTACTCTACTCTACTCTACTCTACTCTACTCTACTCTACTCTACCTACTCTTACTCTACTCTTACTCTAATTACTCTACTCTACTCTACTCTACTCTACTCTCTCTACTCATTACTCTTACTCTACTCTACTCTACTCTACTCTACTCTACTCTACTCTACTCTTACTCTGACTTACTCTACTCTACTCTACTCTTACTCTACTCTACTTACTCTACTCTGACGCTACTCTACTCTACTCTTACTTCTACTCTACTCTATCTACTCTACTTAGCTCTACTCTACTCTACTCTACTCTACTCTACTCTACTCTATCTTACTCTACTCTACTCTACTCTACTCTTACTCTACTCTACTCTACTTGTACTTCTACTCTACTCTACTCTACTCTAACTTACTCTACTCTATCTCTACTCTACTCTACTCGTACTCTACTCTTACTCTACTCTACTCTACTCTACTCTACTCTACTCTACTTCTACTCTACTCTACTCTTACGACCTTACCTTTCTTTTATACTCTACTCTACTCTACTCTACTCTACTCTACTCTACTTCTATTATTACTCTACTCTACGCTACTCTACTCTACTCTACTCTACTCTACTCTACTCTACTCTTACGTACTCTACTCTATTTTACTCTACTCTACTTACTCTTACTCTACTCTACTCTACTCGACTCTACTCTACTTCTACTCGTACTCTACTTCTACTCTACTCTTACCTCTATCTACTCTACTCTACTCTACTACTACTCTACTCTAACTCTTACTCTAGCTTACTCTACTTACTCTACTTCTACTCTACTCTACTCTACTCTACTCTTACTCTACTCTAACTCTACTCTACTCTACTCTACTCTACTCTACTCTACTCTACCTACTTATACTCTTACTCTACTCTACTCGTACTCTACTCTACTCTACTCTACTCTACTCTACTCTAAGACGTCGGGCCTGCACGTCAATTTCTCTTATCCACAATTTTATGTGACTTGCCTCATATAAACTTTGACAGCAAATCTAACACACATTCTCTTACAAATATGCATACATTACATAGATAGGATACACGCGTGCCTGGCAAGCGCAAACACGGAGCACGCAATTATCGCTACGAAATTCATTCACTGATTGACGTCGTGAGACCAATCTGCCCCATGATAAAATGCATACTTATCATCGTTACAATAAATTCGCCGGACCTGAATAAAACACGCCAAGTACGCTACTAGTACCTTCGGAAAAACAAGACACGCAAGGCCCGATATCGGGTCAGTCAAATAGTATCCTTATCGGGAAGGAGGCAATGTCTTCTAAATCGTGGGCATGTCCGGCTGACCCGTACCAGAGAGTTCATCTTCTTGAGTACAAGATGAGTGTCGGTGGGTGTCATCACCGTGCACGACAATCTGTGTTAATTCATGCGTCCGCCGCGTTCATGTGAAGTCACGCCTTTATTTTAATTTTGTTTTATTTTGAATGCGTTTTTTATTTCATCCTGCAAGCGCACGCATTGTGTTACTTTATCTTAGAATGCTAACGTTCGCGCGCGCGGCGCGCGGCGCGCGCGCGCGCGTGTGTGTGTGTGTTGTGTGGTGTGTGTGTGTGTGTGTGTGTGTGTTGTTGTGTTGCGTGGTGTGTTTGTGGTGTGTGTGTGTGTGTGTGTGTGTGTGTGTGTGTGTGTGCGTGCGTGCTGTGCGTGTGGCGCGTTGTGTGTGTGGTGTGCGTGTGGCGTGTGCGTGTGCGTTGTGCGCTGTGCGTGTGCGTGTGCGTGTGCGTGTGCGTGTGCGTTTTGCGTTTGCGTGTGGTGTGCGGATGGTGCTGCGTGTAGCGTGTGCGGTGTGCGTTGTGGTGTGCGTGCGTGTGCGTGTGCGTGTGGTGTGCACGCGCTGCGCGCGCGTGTGTGTATTGATTGTGCGTGTGTGCGTGGCGTGTTTGTAACATATATGTGTTGCGCAGCAGCAGCAGCAGCAGCAGCAGCAGCACCATAGCAGTAGCAGTAGCAGCTCAGCTGCAGCAGCCGATGCGGCTCGCTTATCTCCCCACGCCTGCAGAGAGCTGATATTTCTCCGGCGATTCTCAAGGCAATTAAACGGGTCGATTACAAAATTTGAATAACATAAGCTATTGAGGCAGAGCACTTTATCCGTTTCGAAACTGTTTTACTCCACTCGCTCGAGCGTATAGTCCGCACTGCGGTTTTGCCTGGTAAATTCCCTCTCTCACCCCCTCTCTCTTATATATATATACATATATATATTATATATTGTGATATCTATATCGTGAGTCGCACATATATATGACGAATTCATATCGTACAGTCCAACAATGGACTCCGATTTCGCTACAGTTTATTAAACTTGCGGTGGTTGGGTGGGGCGGGGCGGGTAGGGGGTATTACATGAACACGTTCATCGCTATTGCTATTGCTATTGCTATTGCTATCGCTAACGCTATTGCTATTGCTATTGCTATTGCTATTGCTATTGCTATTGCTATTGCTATCGCCTCTTGCGTTCCTTACTGTTCGCCTGCACCGTTTTCTGGTCTATTTTAGATGCCGCTTCCTATTTTCGCACCGACACGCAGTTCGGGAGACAGACCACGGCGCACTAACGCGCGATTACAGCGTTTATTACGTGTATAACGACACGTCGCGTGACGTTCCTCTGCCTATCCGCGTAGCGCATGCTCCCGTGCTCAACACAGACTGATGGCTGATACGGTGACGGCCGCGATTAAAATTTCCACTCCAAATTCCAAATTATCTTTCACTTTTCCCATGCCTTAATTCAATACTGCTTCGACGCAGCGTTCACTTGATTAAAAGCTAATAGCAGTATAAACCGCAAACTGGATATTTTCCCATAATAGTTCCGTTTCGAAACTAATTTTTCTGAACATCCACATTATGATACTCCTGTTATAGTCTTCAATATGTAAGCGTATAGCAACGCATAAACAATGCAAGCTCAAGTAATAATATGATCCTCATTTGAACATCATGAGGAATATTTCGCTTTCATTATAATGGTTCCTTAATTACTCTCTCGCTCTTACTACGAGTCTACCATATACTCGCGCATACAGTGTTCGTAATATTGACAGTTTACTACTACTCTATACATTCGTCGCCGTGTCTGCTGCGGCGTGCAGTGCGTGCGTGCGTGCGGCGTCGTGGCGCTGCCACGGCGTGCATAAGTACAACGCTCGCGACGCATGTTCGTGCTGTGCGCGCTGCGCATGGCACCGTACGATATTCATAGGAGGACAGACGCGGTGTTTAAGGCCGATGTGTTGTAGCATCATATGCCGAGACGCCATTATAGCCTCATTATACGAACAGAACGTCGAGCACGAGCTGATGCCTCGCGCTGTGCGCATAAGCACTTTTACATTCCGCATGGACCTAATTCTCTATACGTTACCGGGCTTGTGTGTGTGTGCGTTGTGTGTGTGTGTGTGTGTGTGTGTGTGTGTGTGTTGCTGGGTCGTGATGGGTGTGTTGTGTGTGCGCGCGAGTGTGTTGCTGTGTGTGTGCGTGTTGTGGGTAGTGTGTGTGTGTGCGTGGTGCGTGTGCGTGCTGCGTGTGCGTGTGCGTGTAGCGTGTGCGTGTGCGTGGTGCGTGTTGCGTGTGCGTGTGCGCTGTGCGTGTGCGTCGTGCGTGTGCAGTGTGCGTGTGCGTCTCGTGCGTGCGTGTGTGTGTGCATGATTGCGTGTACGTGTGTGCGTTTACATATACGCTCACTCGCGTGAGCGTGTGCGTGTGCTGTGCGTTGCGCGTGCATGCAGATAGGAACATGTGCGTGTACTCTGTATGATATGTGGATGTACGTGCGGTGTACGGTACGTGTGTACGTTACATGTGTATGTAGTGCGTTACGTGTTATGGCTACCACACATGTGCGTGTACGTTGTGCTGCTGCGTGTTGCGTGTGCGTGTGCGTGTGCGTGTGCGTGTTGCGTTTGTGCGTGTGCGTGTGCGTAGGGTGTGTGCATGTTGCGTGTGCGTGTGCGTGTCGCGTTTACAGTATACGTGCACGCCGTCGAAGCGTGTGCGTGTGCGTGTTGCCGCTGCGCGTGCATTTCGTGTTTACGTGTGCGTATGTAGCGTGTGCGTTATAACGTGTGTGTTTACGTAGTACTTGCACCCGTGAGCGTGCATGTGCGTGATAGCTGTGTGCATCAGCTGCGTATTCATCGTGCGCGTACACTTTATACGTGTGTGTGTTGTGCTCTGCGTCGTGCGCTGCACAAGCATGTGTATGTGCTGTGCGTATAGGGCGTGTGTGTGCTTTTGCGTGTGCATGTAGGCGTGCTGCGAATCTTCTACATTATAAAATCTAATGCGTACGCTGTCCATCATATTATGTTACTCGCCCGAGATTTTTCCTCGTGCAAGATTTTTAACAGCTTATAGTTTGCGTCTGCCCCTCTGTGTGCACGCGTAGCAACGTAACCCTGCCACACCAGAACACAGAGGTCACTGTGCGGTATTACGAAGGCGCCCATGGTATCAACAATAGCTTCCTCAAGATGCCCACCAATCATTTGTCACGTGCCAGCTCATGCCAGTTCTCAAGCGATTATACTAGAGTTTCGCTGCGAAGGCGAATTTCAATATGCACGCCGACGTATGCGAAACTTCACGTAGAGACTAGCACGAAGCAATAACTGTAAGAAAATGCGAGGCGAATTTTCGTGCGTGCGTAGTGCTGTGTGTGCTGTGGTGTGCGTGTGTGTGTTGTGTGTGTGTGTTTGTGTGTGGGTGTGTGTGTGTGCTGTGTGTGTGTGTGTGTGTGTGTGTGTGTCGTGTAGTGTGCTGTGCTGTGGTGAGAGGGCAAAAGGCCAGAAAGCAGATAAAGAGAGGAAGGTGGAGAGAGAGAGAGGGGAGGAGAAAGACGAGAAGATGGAAAGGTGTAGCGGAAAGCCGAAGCGGGGGGCGGGGCGTGCCAGGAGGAGAGAGAGCAGAGAGGGCAAGAGAGACAAGAGAGAGATGGAAAGGCAAAAGCGATAAAGGAGAGAGAGAGAGAAGAAAAGAGCGAGAGAGAAAGCGAGGGGAAGAGAGAGAGAAGCAGATAGAGAGAGAAAGAGAGAGAGAGGTCGCGCGAATAGAGAGAGGAGGAGAGAGACGCAAAGACCGAAGAGCAGGAGAACGCGAGCAGGAAAGAGAAGAGAGAGAGAGAGAGAGAGAGAGAGAGAGAGAGAGAGAGAAAGAGAGAGAGAGAGAGAGAGAGCTTCCAAACATTCTAACTCGATTCTTTGTCTACTGTGAGTCGTCTGCTGCTCGCATCATCACATATCAGCTGATGTCTGTGGTTTACACGAACCATCACATCTGTTCGGCAAAGAGTTCAAGTTAATGTTTAATTTGAGCGTAAACTCTGGCGGATGCAATGTTTACACGTCTATATAGCCGATGAAGAAGCCAGTGTTACAGACCTGTCCCAGATGGTTATCCAGATGTTTTCCACCGTTATCATTTTAGGTTTCAATTTACACGTGTTTTTATTCTGCATGGCCACATTCATGCGATATGCTCTGCGACCTATGTGTTTAGGAACAACGATAATTCAAATAATTCTGGATCGTTCAGTTTAGTTCATGAAATTCATTACTACATACGTCATAGCATAGATCGGTTGTTTCAAGTACTCGTGTCAACGTTTACCTGACTTTCATAAAGGAAATTCAGTATCGATGTTACGTCGGCTTCAGTGGCATTCGCCCAATTAGTACTCGCGTTAATAAGCTATACAACGTCTGTTTTCTGTGATTTGATATGAAGAATTAGAGCATTGCTACTCGTGATGCTGTCACTTGCGACTATGGTATTAACGGAGGTATTATGACTCTATACTGTGCTGTTAACTACATAGCTGTTAGCTGTGTATTTTTTCATCTGTATCTTGTAACCCTTTGACACGCAGTATAGCCATTCTTTGCTTCGTAAAGCATAGGAGTACGCATGTCGAAGTGTTTCGGAAAGCGATTGCAATTACACATTGTGCCTAGAACTGTATAGATTTAATCGAAATGTGTTTTTTCTTGCAAAGGAGCCAGTGTCTGGATACGGCTAAGCCTCCATGTTTTTTTAGTAATGCACGATGTAGGCCCCTATGCAAAGCGAGCACGGAGCGGTGGAAATCGGCAGTCGTGCCACATAATCGCAATTACTTGATATAATTAGGAGCCGAAATTCTAGTGTCCCAAATCGACAACCCCGCTGGGTATAGGCGTGCGTACGACAAAACCATGGTTTGGAAAGAATAACAAGTAGATACAATTAAGTGGTTGACGCGTAACAGCGAGGAAAGCGTAAAATTGCACAGTCGGGAACCATGTAAATGCCTCATTCCTATAGATATAGCCTATAGATTGAACTAGTATGACCACCTCAATCAGAAGACCCCCCCCCCACCAACCCACTGCAAAAATTAATGTTGGCACATCGATATGAATGTCTACTCTGGCCAGTATATCGTCACCCTAACTCCAACATGGACATTGTCCATCTTGGGGAAGTTATTCAGATAACCCACCGATAATCAGAGTGACCCAGAAGACGTCGATCGAGTATATGGTTTTTTTCTGCACCTGTGACGGTCGGTAGATAAAATGCGGGATTGCTGCGCATGCGTACATTGCATAAAGCACTTGCGGAACGGATTGAATGTTAATTAGCCAATAATTAGGACCTAGATATCTCTGTGCACACTAAAATGGAGCGCTGAGAGCTGAATAGACGGGAGGGTGATAGGACGGGATAGAAATAGACGGAGATGATTAGAAATAAATATAAACATAAACATAATAAAAATAATAATAATAATAATAATAATAATAATAATAATATTATTATTACTATTATTATTATTATTATTAATGATAGTAATAATAATACTGATAGCAATAGAGGATGAAAACGTCGACAGAAGCGCAGTGCGTTTTTAATAATTATTGCCTATAAACTGTTCGACGATAATGAACAATTATGCAATAGCGCCCATAACACGCGACCACATTTTTTCACACCTGTCTTCCCATTCTTTAACCGTTCATAACTAGCTTCCTTGCTCAACCTTAATGCGATGTTTTGTCACATTATGTGCACGCGCTCATTCGGAGAGGAAAGTACACGAGGCATTGCACTATTCCATTAGCATCCATTATATTACAAGAGTTTTAATAGACTAATACATAATTTATGGCGTTTCCGTACGCTTGCGTCCGCGTGCAACTTAATGTTTTCGCATTCGTGATTACGTCACACGGATCGCGCGCGTGCACATGCTACCTGCTTACTGTCATGTGATGTCGACGTGCGGATAGAGCGGTCACGTAGCTGTCACCAACCTACCGTCACATACCCCTTCACGCCGTCACACCTTTGCAATCCTCTATACACGCTCTCTACTCTCTAGTACCGAAAAGTAGTTTCAGGTGTATGCAATCACGATTGTCTCTCATTGTTATCCGCCCAGCATTAAATAACAATGCATTAGCGGCGAGGTTAATTGAGATTTGGTAGCGCTCAACTCCGGTACAATCTCGCGGAAACCAGCTGTCATTAGTAATATCACAAATCTCGTAAACATGTGGTTTGGAAAGCGAGGCTTACAGTCGTCGCAAATCCGCTTATCAACTGCACATGCGTGCGTGAAGATCCACTCTTTTTTTAACCGCTCATAAATCTTGTTTACCATACGTGGAACTGAAAAATTGAACACTGGCTGTTAGAGGTTTAGGTAGGCATAGGAGCCTAGAGTAATCTTACGAGACGACGAAAGCAAAATTTGTTCGCCAACCTGGAAGTAAACCCCTTCTTCTATTTAGCTTTCCAATTGCTTCATGTTAAACGAAATAAATTCTACCATTATGTAATAAATGAGATTTTATGGTTTCCATGGCAATTCGTGCTCAATAATTCATTGTGCCACTAGGGATATTGGTGCGAGCGTCTCTTTATTGGCTGTTGCTCTGGCTATTAGTCCAGCCAAATTGACACGAGTAAATAATATTGCCGAAATCCTTCCATTTGCGCATGTAATATTTATGCGTGTAGGACACTTCCTGTACTGAAGCAGTGGATTAATTAGAAACCTGAAGTGTCTAGATGCGCGAGCGCCTTGCACGAGAGAATATTGTCCGTGCAGAGGACAGGAGGAGTATATGCGTGCGCATGCCACTATAGCTCGTGTGCGGCATGGATGAAGCTAGCCAGCC
Organism: Priapulus caudatus; assembly: GCF_000485595.1. NCBI lineage: Eukaryota > Metazoa > Priapulida > Priapulimorpha > Priapulimorphida > Priapulidae > Priapulus > Priapulus caudatus. The sequence continues at coordinate 902,217 of NW_014577071.1, forward strand.
AGCATGCATGCGGATCGGCAGATCAATATTGGTTTAGCAATAAAGTTGCGATATACACGTAAAATTACGCGCGCGCGCGTAGAGAGCGCGCGGACTAGAAATGGTTACGGGGTCCGTTATCGTTGTTTACTGGGTATTACCCGGAGCGGGCGCTGATAGAAATGCTGGAGGCTTCACTGCTAAGCTTGATAGTAAAATCTTTATAATAAGATGAAATATGGTTCGCCCCCGACAATCGCCAACGCCCGGCTTGCGTGCGCCTGATAACCGCTCTCTGAGCGTCAGCTGTGAACGTGTGTCAGTTCAAGCAGGCGTTCAGGCGAGACTGCATCTAGCTCGCGCGGGGGAAGCGAAGCAGGTCTTCGCACCTATTCGTTATTCTCTCCGCGGCGCAGCGCTATTGTCCCATTATGCTTTACCTCGTCATCACGCGCGGAAGCTCGCGTATACGTGCTGCTCATAGTGTATGCATCGTCTCTCTATTCACGAAGATGCGGTGCTGTGACGATACGCGTGCTGCCTGTGGGTGCATGTACTGCATCGCACACTGTAGCGGTGGAATGTGTGCATGTGCTACAGCGGGAACACGCAGAGCGATAACGTGCCGGATATTATTAACGAGTTCTGCGGGAAAGGGAAGAAGTAGGCCTGCGTCCGGGCCGACGTCGCGCCGAGAATGTCAAGCCGACGATGTCTACGACGACGGTGTTTTCTACGTCGTACGTAATGTTGACGACGGTCTGTGGACTCGTGCGCGCGCGCAGGGGGCGTGCATGCGCGCGGGCGTGCGAGTGCGCGTGCGTAAGTGAGCGCGTGTGTGAGCGCGTGCGTACGTGCGTACGTGTGCGCGCGTGGGCGCGCGTGTGCGCGTGCGTTAGTGTGCTCGCTCGGGAATGCGTGAGCGTTCTACGTGAAAACTACATTGCTAACTTGTTTTTTTCTAAAGGATAACTAGCCGTTTGCAAATCGTCGGTGCCGCTGCCCGTGGGGACGAATCTGCCCTTCCCCTCCCCCATAGCTACGGCAGTACATTTTCTTGACATTATGCACGTGCTGTTGCGTAGATACCCAGGGGCAGTTAGATATGAAAAAAATGTTGGTCTCAATGACTCACTTCATTAATTATAAGGCAATAAATTCTTCAAACATCCGAAAAAGCTGAGATAGAAAAATAAGCTCAGCCGCGTGTGTCTGTGCGCATGCCTTGCATCTGCTATAGAAAATTACCTTTTGTTAGAATTGTGTATTTAAAAGGAAGATGACATACCAAGGAAGAGTTTTCTATGAAAAAGTAAAACGCATTTTCTTGTGTATACAATGAGACTGAACCCAATTATCTCAACATCCGAATATAATTATTTTCAATTTGTGTTGCCGCTTGTCGGCGCTAGTGTCGCGTGTGTAGAAGTAGTAGTACGCGGGAAGTAGTGTGTAATGATAAACAAAGTATATTCGTATATAACTTTGCTAAGATTATACCCTTGTACTGAGTGCATACTCCGGAGCAGTAAGACGATACGTTGATCCCAATGATTAACTTTTGTATTTGTATTTGTATTGTATTATATTTGTATTGTATTGTAATCAAGTATTTGTAAGGTAAAAAATATTCAAACTATTCCCAAAACGTGCGATAGATCATAGGGTCAGATGTGCCTGTGCGCATGCCTACTATTCTGCAAATGGAAATATCATTTTGTTGTAATTATGTATTTAAAAAAGAGAGGACTTGTTCAAGACTAGGTTACTCTGAAAAATGCTAAACGCCTTAGGTCCATGATATAATAAGAGCTAGCCCAATCTTCTCAACATCTCAATTCCATACATTACCGTTGCCGTTGGATGGCGCTAGTGTCACGCAAGAAAAAGTAGTATATGATGCGCAATGAAATACATTTATATGCGATTATGTTAAAGTTATCCACCTGTAGTAAGCACACGCAGTAGTAGTTAAAAGTAGAAAATGGTAATCCACTTCGTTGATTAGTTCGTACCCACTACGATAGCCACTCACGAGTCAAACTTGTCCCTGCGACTGCACACTATCTGCATCACTATAGATAAGAATCATCACATTTTCTAGAAATTATTATTTTTAGAAAAAAAGAACGTAATCGGAAATATGTTTTTTTGTGTGATAAAATGTGAAATTCATCGACTGCCTTACATAGGAAGTCGGAGCACATTCATAATATCGCGATTCCGGGCAACAGCGATTGAAATTATATACATTTTCGTTGACGTTGCTTGGCGCTACTGTTACGCATGCGAACTTGTATGTGATGCTAATAATATTGTGTGATGTAAGCGTAATATACTCGTAATAGGGTCATGACCAAATCGTTTGGCCTAGGATGGGAAAGCCACGGACGCTTTGCGGTCTGGACAGTTGATCGTGGGCCGTTGGCTGTTGACGTTGCCAATGTCGGAAGGGGGAACTGTCCCCTCTGCTTGCTTCCCAGCCAGCTACGGCCCTCGTATGTGAATGCACGGTATAGCAATGTGCGTGAATGCTTTTGCGTGCGCGTACCTATGTCCTTGTTCGCCCATCCACTGTGCGAGCGTACGCATGCACGTACGTGCCTGCGGGCCTACGGACTTTCATGAGTACTCGAAAAAATTCCGTTACGCGTATTTCTACTAGAAAAAAAGAGTAAATTACAGGAACATTCATGGCGTCGAAAAACCGATTGCAGCGATGTCCCAGCACGGTGCTGCGACAGCAGTTAATATTTTATCGATTGGTTGCGTCCGGACAACTTTCTAATTACAAGCAAAACGCTGTAATTAATAAAACACCGCAGAACGCTGCGTTCACAATAATCGCCTGGCAGAAAACACCGCTATTTCATCACAGACGCTGTGAGCCAGCGTGAAACACAAATATTGTGTCAAAACCACAATGCTGTGATGTGAAGAAGTAATAAATAAGAATGTCATCGACAGCCTTCGGATCGGTGACATTTTTAAATGATCAAACGACGTACGGGTCTGATACCCGGATTCCCTGTTGAGCAGGAAAACAAGATGGCCGCATGGAGACAAATATGCCCGTTACAGGTGTGCTGATTGCATAAATAAAATAGTGAAAACCCTTATACGCAACCTAATATTAACCTAATACATTTAGGAAAAGCTATAGCAGCAGATTGCATCGATAGAGCAGAGAGCGGGCTGGACGTCACGTGTCATGGTCACGTGTTCACCTTCGGGTATTGCTCGTCGTAACAACATAAACCAATGCATATCGAATTATTGAATAATCAACATACATTTAGGTTGATGGTAACTGGTAAATTGCCACATATATGTAAATTGTGTGTGGAGGAAAATTAAGCAGGGGGGGGGTTACTTGAAGCAGGAGTCATTGGTCAGTTGACAGGTCAGTAACCCGAAATGTGAAGTCAGCAGGGATGCTTCAACAGCCGCACGCGCACACGGCCCAGTACACACACAAACACGACCACGCGTGCGTGAACGCGTACGTGCGTCAATTTTCCTATGGAAACCCATGGTCGCCATGACACGTATTCGTATTAATCCATTTTAATCGCGTTAAAATAATGTTATTTGAACTAAATTCGAGCCAGTCAGAAAATTCGTTTTAATCAGGATTAAAATTAAGGTTTTAAGCAAGGTTAACTTCCCTGTAATCATATAGCAATGCTTTTTAATTGGGGCTAGCTTCCGTTCCCGCTTAATTTTAGACCAATCAAAAATGTTGTGCTAAGCCTCCCGTGCGCGGTAAGTGTGTGTGTGTGTTGGGGGGGGGGGGTACTATAAGGTGTTTACAACAAGTCGTACATGTTTTTCTTCACATTACAAATGTGCCTGATAACATGATTTGGTTATTTATAGCATCTTGTGGTTATACATTATTGAAGGTGGCATGTACGCAAACATGACCACGGACAAACCTGGGGGAACCGGGCAAATACACTCACACCCACGCGCGCGCGCGAGCGAACGTGTACAAGGATATTGGATATTGACTGCATCGCACGCGAAGCTTCAAGCGCGTTAATTGCATATAAAGATGACTCGTCAACGTGAAACCATATAGCAAGGACTAAGAGTGTAAATGCATTTCAACCCTTGGGACACTTGGCCTCATATTTCATCGGCTAAGCCTTCTTATCTGTATTAATGCAGAGTACAGTTTCAATATTGTCCACACGAGTCGGCAGAAGAAAGCGGCTGCGGATGTTGTTGCCGGCGCAGAACACATGAATAAACAATGCTAATGTGTTGTTCGTGGCTACAGAATATCGCTCCACGTTGCTTCTCTCGACAATGAGGTGGAATACAATATAACTATGGGCTATAGAGTCTTTATCACAAAATTTCATTCACCCTCGACTAAATTTCCTTTTTACCCGAAAATTTTCATTCACCCCCAAATTATTTCATTCACCCTTGGGTGGGCCCATTCACCAGTTTAAGAAGCACTTGGCTATAGCACACAAGTTAATAAATTTCAGCCCCATTTTGAAGGTTTAAATATCACCACTCACTGTACTGTATCATACCGTACTGTGTTGTGCTGCTCTCTGGTGTGCTATACTATACTATACTATACTATACTATACTATACTATACTATGCTATGCTATGCTATGCTATGCT
>NW_014577071.1:907067-921391 GCF_000485595.1 Priapulus caudatus
ATGCTATTGCTAGGGCTATGCGATGCTATGCTATGCTATGGCTGCTACTCTAGCTCTAACTCTACTTACTTACTTCTACCTACTCTACTCTATCTCTAACTCTAGCTCTACTTACTCTACTCTACTCTACTACTCTACTCTACTCTAATCTCTCTACTCTACTCTACTCTACTCTACTCTACTCTACTCTACTCTACCTCTACTCTACTCTACTCTACTTCTACTCTACTTCTACTCTACTCTACTCTACTACTCTACTCTCCTCTACTCTACTCTACTCCTACTCTACTCCACTCACTATACTTACTTTACTCTGCCCTATACTCTACTCTACACTACTCTACTCTACTCTACTACTACTCTACTCTACTCTAGCTCTACTCTACTCTACTCTACTCTACTCTACTCTACCTACTCTTACTCTACTCTTACTCTAATTACTCTACTCTACTCTACTCTACTCTACTCTCTCTACTCTATTCTACTCTCTACTCTACATCCTAACCTTTACTCCACTCTACTCTATTCTACTCTCTACTCTACATCCTAACCTTTACTCCACTCTACTCTATTCTACTCTACTCTACTCTGTACGCTACTCTACTCTACTCTTACTCTCTACTCTACTCTATCTACTCTACTCTAGCTCTATCTCTACTCTACTCTACTCTACTCTACTCTACTCTATCTCTACTCTACTCTACTCTACTCTACTACTTACTCTACTCTACTCTACTTGCTACCTCCTCTACTCTACTCTACTCTACTCTAACTATACTCTACTCTATCTCTACTCTACTCTACTCTACTCTACTCTTACTCTACTCTACTCTACTCTACTCTACTCTACTCTACTTCTACTCTACTCTACTCTCTACACCTCTACTCTCTTCTTACTCTACTCTACTCTACTCTACTCTACTCTACTCTACTCTACTCTACTTCTATTACTCTACTCTACTCTACTCTACTCTACTCTACTCTACTCTACTCTACTCTACTCTACTCTTACTACTCTACTCTACTCTACTCTACTCTACTCTACTCTTACTGCTACTCTACTCTACTCTACTCTACTCTACTTCTACTCTACTCTACTTCTACTCTACTCTACCTCTATCTCTTACTCTACTCTACTCTACTCTACTCTACTCTACTCTAGCTTACTCTACTTACTCTACTCTACTCTACTCTCTCTACTCTATCTTACTCTACTCTAACTCTACTCTACTCTACTCTACTCTACTCTACTCTACTCTACCTACTTATACTCTTACTCTACTCTACTCTACTCTACTCTACTCTACTCTACTCTACTCTACTCTAACGTACGGCTGCACGTCAATTTCCCTTATCCACAATTTTATGTCACTTGCTCATATAAACTTGACAGCAAATCTAACACACATTCTCTTACAAATATGCATACATTACATAGATAGGCTACACGCGTGCCTGCATGCGCAAACACGAGCGCACGCAATATCGCCTACAAATTCATTCACTGATTGACGTCGTTAGACCAACTGCCATGATAAAATGATACTATCATCGCTACATATATAATTCGCCGGACCTGAATAAACACGCCAAGTAGTACGAGTACCTCGGAAAACAAGACACGAAGGCCCGATTCGGTCAGTCAATAGTATCCTTATCGGGAAGGAGGCAATGTCTTCTAATATCGTGGGCATGTCCGGTGACCCGTACCAGAGTTTCATCTTCTTGAGTACAAGATGAGTGTCTGGTGGGTGTCACACCGATCAACGACAATCTGGTGTTCATTCATGCGTCCGCCGCGTCATGTGAAGTCGCGCTTTATTTTTTATTTTTTATTTGAATGCGTTTTTTATTTCATGCTGCAAGCGCACGCATTGTGTTACTTTATACTTGAATGCTAACGTTCGCAGCGCGCGGCGCGCGGCGCGCGCGCGCGCGTGTGTGTGTGTGTGTGTGGTGTGTGTGTGTGTGTGTGTGTGTGTTGTTGTGTTGCGTGCGTGTGTTTGTGGTGTGTGTGTGTGTGTGTGTGTGTGTGTGTGTGTGTGTGCGTGCGTGCGTGCGTGTGCGCGTTGTGTGTGTGCGTGTGCGTGTGGCGTGTGCGTGTGCGTTGTGCGCTGTGCGTGTGCGTGTGCGTGTGCGTGTGCGTGTGCGTTTTGCGTTTGCGTGTGCGTGTGCGGTGGTGTGCGTGTGCGTGTGCGGTGTGCGTTGTGCGTGTGCGTGCGTGTGCGTGTGCGTGTGGTGTGCACGCGCGCGCGCGCGTGTGTGTATTGTTGTGCGTGTGTGCGTGGCGTGTTTGTTATCATATATGTGTTGCGTGTGCGTGTGCGTGTGCACGCGCGCGCGCGCGTGTGTGTATGTGTGTGCGTGTGTGCGTGCGTGTTTGGTACATATATGTGTGCGTGCGTGTGCGTGCGCGCGCGTATGCGTGTGCGTGTGCGTGTGCACGCGCGCGCGTGTGTGTGTGCATGTATGTGTGTGCGTGTGTGCGTGTGTGCGTGCGTGTTTTGTACATATATGTGTGCGTGCGTGCGTGCGTGCATTTGTCTGCAACACATCTGCGACCTTCTCCTGCCATATAATCGTAATTGCAAGGCTTCCTCCCACGTTAAGGGACATCTACTCTTGGTCTCCCCCTCTACGTCTTGGTGATCAACTGGTCCAGCGATAAGCTCCATAAACTTTCTTTCGACTATGTTACTGTCCTTCTATAGTTCTAATGGGTTCTCTCGTTCGCGTTCTGTTTTTTTCGTCATCAGCACAGGAATATGCCACTGGAATATTCAATCGGACTATGCGGTATATGTAATATCGTGGAAAGACATAGAAGTAAATATACATGACTAAGCTATTGTTCTCTTTTGGGATACAGGCTAGCTGTGTAAAGTTATAACGCTGGACTAAACAGTGGTAGAATTAGCCAATTACAGACAGTAGCGTAGAACGGAGTGACCAGAAACAATAGGTAGGCGTGTCTACAAATGTGGGTATATAACCGCGTGTTCGACTAGAGACAGGATGGGAGAGAGAGTCATAAAGAGAAGGTTAAGATGTACTAGGATTGGTTAGAGAAAGCTACGACACAGCAATAACCTCGTAAGTTGTGATGATTACTCGCGCACATCCACTGTACGCGTTTGCCCCGCCATGGGCTTATACATAGTTAAGGCAGTACAATTAAAGAGAATAACTGAATACGTATATCAGTGTTGTTATGTTCTTTATAATCTGTATTTGATAGACGTTAGCAAAGTGTGTAACCTAAACACTCACGCGTAACCACTAATACGATCACGGGTAGGATTTACCTTCCCTATACACGTATAGGCAGAGTTTTTTTTACCTTTCCTATGCAGAGTTTTATTTTATTATAACGGGCATTTTTACAGTCGTGCTGATCATTTGTAATACACTAGAGGTTATTCTTTTAGGTTTTGTTACTGTTCCTCGAGGTAGCAGATATTGAAAAGAAACATGCTTAGGTAATCATATATATATATCTACTACGTGATATAAGTGTATTTATGGATATCATGCATGGATTAATAATGACTAGTTATGATAACAAATTATGATTTGTCATTATTAACCCCTACCCGATATGGGTTTGTCTATATTCAGGCCGGTACAGGAGATAATTTGCATATTTTATCACGTGGTTTGTGTTATAACCAATCAGATGTAATCGCGTGTTCGTGACGTCACTTCCAGCTGTGAAGAAGATGGTGAAGGAGGAGGAAGGGGAGAAGGGAGAAGGTGGTGGAGAAGGAGGGGGGGAGAAGCTGGTGGAGAAGGAGGAAGGGGAGAAGGGAGAAGGTGGTGGAGAGAGAAGAGGGGAGAAGCTGGTGGAGAAGGAGGAAGGGGAGAAGGGAAAAGGTGGTGGAGAAGGAGGAGGGGAGAAGCTGGTGGAGAAGGAGGAGGGGGAGAAGCTGGTGGAGAATGAAGAAGGGAAGAAGGGAGAAGCTGGTGGAGAAGGAGGAGGTGGTGGAGAAGGTGGTGGTGAAGGTGGTGGAGAAGGGAGAAGGTGGTGCCAGGGAGAAGGGCACCTCCCTGCCACCTTCTCCACCACCTCCTCCTTCTCCACCACCTCCTCCACCAGCTTCTCCCCTCCTCCTTCTCCACCAGCTTCTCCCCCTCCTCCACCACCTTCTCCCTTCTCCCCCTCCTCCTTCTCCACCGCCTTCTCCCCTCCCCCTCCTCCACCACCTTCTCCCTTCTCCCCCTCCTCCTTCTCCACCGCGATTACATCTGATTGGTTATAACACAAACCACGTGACAAAATATGCAAATTATCTCCTGTACCGGCCTGAATATAGAAACCCGATGGATATCTATGTACTTATCGTACATGTTCGTGATTATAACCGGGTGGCGCCACCTATGCACAGTGTGTGTCATCGACGTGAATACGTGACGTTTATTCACCTCGTACACTCTTATGGGCGCTTTTTTGTTTCACGCGATATGATGCCTCGCCAAACGGATTAATCTGTATTTGCTTGTGCATTTGAGCATAGAGTAGCCGTAGCTAGGTCACTTCCATTTTGCCCGATTGATTTCGCGGTGTGCTACGTGCACCATCCTTATCAAACATGGTGCGTACGAGGGATGTACTGTGATCTCTACTATCGTGTGTCGTGCATTTAATCGTTGCTAATACTTATAAATGAAAAACCATGTATTTACTCAATGTTGCGCATGTCACGCTATCCACATCTCTGGCTGGTACCAATCGTTAACTAACGAAAGAGTGGGTGAATACGAGTCAAACGTAACATAAACAACCCTTGTTCGAACATGGCTTTTCTCTATCTAACTGATCTTCGCGAACTAGCCGCAAAATAAACGTATAATATACAGCGCGTTATGACAAAAAAAGAATGCCGATCTGCTCATATTTCGAATAGACGTGTGCGAGTAAAATCAAAGTGCCAGCCAGCAAAGCAATATCATTGCGATGTTCAATACGGGATATGCATCGATATTCATCTCCGCTTTGCTTCACATGTTATTTTAGCGTCTAGCGGCGTCACCACACCTGATCAAGTACGTTCTTTCTTTGATCACCACATCGCAAACACGAGGCAGCGCGCGCTAACTATACGTCAATATCGTACGCGAACGATCTGCGCTCATCGCTCGTTTTATATACATAACATACTATAGGCGCTAAATTGTATTGCGTACAGTCGTGTATAAATTGATTAACAACTATATGCTAAAGCCAAAAATGCATAATCGTTGCTTGGTCATGCAACATGTTGATACAATTACACACATACATTACATCATACAATGAAATGTCTTCAGACAGTTTTGTACGTATATTTGATTGGAATCTGTTTCGATATGTTTTCGCTGTGCAAAATAAAAATAAAAATAAAAATTAATGTGTGTACATTTTAGCTAGATCAGGAAACACTTTTCAAGGAGTATCTGCCTCTTAAAATATCAATAAAAATCACAACCATCACTTAAACCATGCGCAATAAAAATAACAAATGTCAATTAAAATATCATTTACACGTATAATATATTGAGGCTGTTTCGGTCTACATGCGATTCTAGTTGATATCTCGGCGTGCCCTCACTACAGGTCTAGATCTGGTCTGTCGTGGTACCCACTTGCCTCGCCCTGAGTACATGCGTGGTTCCATCGGTATGGTTCATGGTGATCACGGTCACGTTTGATGCTTCATGCCCATTCAAGCGGAGCTATTCAGGAGGTGGTTATAACCCGAGGGTGTAAAGTAGGGCGAGTTGTTAGCCTAGTCAGCCATTACTGGTTAGCCCTCTGCGGAATACCTTACTGTATAGTAAGAGAAGAACTTTATAACTCATAGACCTGCGTTGAATAACAGTTTGATTAATCGTAAGTGAGTATGAAGTTTCTGATCGTATTTGAGTATTTTTAGTGTTTTGAGTATTTGAGCATGTGATCGTATGTGAGTATTTGTCGTACAGATTGTGGATACATTGGTTTGAATTTAGTTTGTAAATTGCGTTGGTTTATTTACTCGCTAAATGTTGATCCGTACGGTGGCCCATATGAACAAAACTAAAAGCACGCAAGCACGCATGTACGCATGAACGCAAACACAAGTATGCAAGCAAACAGCAAGTTGCAAAACGGAAATTGGTGGTGGGGGAGGGGGGTAAGGGGGGGAGTGCAACACGAAATCTCGATGGTGGAGGGAGGTGGTGGAGGGCGCTAGTGCTGCCACCTATTTCCGTTTAGGAAACTTGTATTTGCTTCGATTGCTTTGCCAACTTTGTTACTTGCGTACTTGCGAACATGTGTTGCGTTCATATGAAGTTGCAGTTGGCGTCCTTAAATGTGTTTGTCTTGAAACCTATTTGCTTCGTCTCGAACTTTATCTGTTTGCCAACATGCTAACCGGCGTACTTGTGTTTTGCTCATATGGGCCACCGTAATTCCGCACCAACCTTCGCATTTGTCGTGTGTTTGACTCGACGTCTGCCCGAGGTGTGCATGCAAAGAATTAAACAGGCGGTAAAGAACTTTGCAAATAATTATGCAAAAAGGCGGAAGGCAACACTTATCACCATGTGTAAATATAAAAAGAGATGAATCATTTTAGAGTCGTGAAAATATGCTTACTCATTGACCTTCGAAAACTCGGGTGAAAGTCGAGTGTTTCGCCTCGTGCCGATTGATTGTTTGCTGACTTAATGATTGGATTCATGTAGATAGACAATCGTGAAACTGATATTCGTGTGTCGTGTGTTATGAGCACGCAAACACACCTGTAATATTTATACACCCTGATATGTTGATAGCAAATCCTTAACATGAGAAAACAATATGCGCAAACATCGTATGAGTCGTGAAGGTCGGCTTATTTTTGAACCTCGTATCTGTTTAAAGCTCAAGCGGCCGTCTGATTAGAATTTCTTGGCTTGGTGCCATTTACACGGTTTAGTTTCTTGCGTAGATTTTATTGTATTGAATTGTATTAAGTAATTTATTTATTAAGTTATTGTATATTAATATTAGTATATTAATTTTGAAGAAAGTTGCAGTTCAAAGTCTCCTTTCACAAAGAAGCCCACGTAGAATATGTTCAGTGCCTCAGAGCATATGTTCGTACAGATTGTTATGAGCTGTTCTAATTCCTTAATATCTGGCAATTAATAATGATAAGATAAAGCTGTACATAATATTTGTTATTGTAGTCCAGCAAATTAACCATTTGGCAATCCGAATAAGAAATCCTCATGCAAGTTGAACATTTCTACCGTAATGGCGTAATTAAATGGCGGCCGTATTGGAATTATGCTAATTAGGACAGCCATATTGGATTTATGCTAACTAGGGCAGCCATATTGCATTTTTATATGTTAGGAAGTGATCCATTTTTATTCTAATATAGGTAAATGCATTTTCCATGCCAACAGTCATCATAATATAGTACTTTAAATTACTGAAATACGTACTTGGGTAGCAGAGATATTGCAAAATCATGGAAATTGCATGGCCACCATTTTGGATTTATCAAAATTCTGCAAATTTGCGTGGGAGGATTTCTTAATTAGGACTTTTAAGATGGTGTTCTGGGGACATCACAGAAATCCACTGTGGTAAAAAAAATCATGTTGCTTTGTTTAAGGTTGGCTGCAAAATTACCTAGATTGCCTGGACTACTGCGGTTGTTCATAGTATACAAGTAAGCCAGTGTGTGTGTGTGTGTGTGTGTGTGTCAACATGGGTCTATAGTTAGATGAGATTAATAGCGAAGATGAATTAATAACTAGTCTTTCAGGTATCTGAGAAAACCAAGCTGAGTAATATTTATATTGAACGGCGCTGAATCGGTTAATATAAACACGAAGGATTCTCTCTGCTTGGATCGGCCGGGCGCATTATATTTATCAAATTTAGACAATAGGATAACATGTCAATAACATGAGTGATTTCTTTCCAGATATCTAATGGAACAATCATTTATCTGATATAAACACAGCAATATGTACACTATGTACAACCATAGACACTTCCTGCTAGGCTGAACCAGAGGCATCTTTATCTTGACTTATCAGACTTTCATCATGCCATTTTGATTGCGTTATATACCATTTTGATTGCGTTTATATTGCCTATAAAAATCCAGTAAACCTCTCCCTGTTAATTAATGTGGCCCACAGCTACACAGCTAGGCTATAGTAATACCTCACCCGTATAAATCAAGCCACTCTCGGCTCGCTATATAATAGCGATATGGATCTACAGGTCAATAAATATTTGGATAAATAATGTGGTCAAGTGAACTGCGCGCGGACTGACCACAGTATCACCAGAGTACACGGTCCGGCGATATATATTAAGAAACCTTCTCTTGACTCGCTGTATGATAGCGATATGGATCTACTCGTTTTGCTAAGCGGGTTACTTAACACGAACACTCTTGCTTTGCTAGCAAGTCTTTTAGTGATTATTGTAATTTGCTATCTGGTGGTGAGACCACGAAACTTGCCACCTGGGCCATGTGGCATACCGATATTTGGCTACCTCCTATGCTTATATGGGACCGGTTATCCATGGGATATTATCTTCAAAAAGAGAGAGAAATATGGCGATATTTGGAGCATGTATCTCGGAGCACGGCTGGTTGTTGTGCTGCATAACTGGGGCCCGTTGCCAGAAACTTCGTAAAGTTACGATTAATTTTAAGTCTAATGTTAATGTTAAGGTTAATTTTAATAGCGTTGCCAGAAACCAACTTAAACTAAACTTACTTAAGTGAAAACCCACAATAACAAGAACTTCATAACTTTATGTCACAAGGCTTGCTGATTTGGATGCGATCGATCAACAAAATTCAAATTCATACACATTTATTGTACATCACAGTAATTTATGCATATTATGATGGTAACCACATATAAATAATATTTGATGAAAAATTACGTGTCATAGATTTATTCTGCACAAACAAGACAAATTCTCACACTGTAAGCGCGAGACGCGAGAATCGGGCAAGCGTTCCTTTAAAACAAGAGAACAAATGCCATACGTCATTTGTAAATGTATTGCTTTGTTATTAGCGGTAGATAATTAATGATTTGACTGTGTTTTTCCAAGAAAAAACACACATTTTATTCATTAATTATAAAATATAAATAATCACTATAATTGTAATTCGTAGTGTAAATATGTTATTTTAACTTAATATTAAAGTTAAGGGAGGGTCTAGAATCTCTTAAGTTAAGAGAAAATTAGCGAGAATTTTTAATCTCTTAACTTTACGAAGTTTCTGGCAACGCTTTAAGAGAAAAAGTTAATGTTAAGGTTAATGTTAAGACTAATTTGCTTTCTGACAACGGGCCACGCGGCCCCTGGAAGTTAGCGAAAGAAGCGCTGATAGACCAAGCAGATCATACGTCCTTCAAAGCTAGTCAGCACAGCTTGAAAGTCCAGTGCGATGGCGGCGGTGGTTTAGTCCATTCGAATGGCCGACAATGGAAAGAACATCGGAGATTTTTGCTGAAATCACTGAGGGGATTTGGGTTTGGAACAAAGTCTATCGAAGAGAGAATTATGGAAGAAGTAGATTACCTAACAACGCAGATGGCGGCGCACCAAGGCAAGCCCTTCGTCATTTCCAACTACTTGCACTTGTGCTGCAAATGTATGCTTCACGTAGTTTTCGGAAAACGATTGACCTTGATAACAAGGACTTTCATGTACTTGTACCAGCAATACTTGGCATATTTCATGACCAAGACGAATTTGTGAACCCTTTGATTTATTTACCACTAGCTGCGGGTACCCGCTGCGCTGGGTAAAATCGTGCTACTAATTCATACTACTAATAATTGGACACAATAGGAAACATTGGGTAAAAATCGACAATATAAAACATTGCACAGCAATATCAATATTTACAAATCAGTCTAATAAAGATAATAAGCATGGGGAAAACTGTTACGGTATGACATTTATATGACAGCAGAAACCCAACTTAGAACCCCTGGAACATAATATTAATATGGTGAAATGAGAAAAAAAAAGTTATTATAACAGCATGTACGAATGGGTTGCAGTTTTCATTTGAAAACCTATTGGTAAACAATGGTTTGCGTGTTATTGCTGTGCTGAAATATGTAGAGATTGCTGGCGTCTCGAACTGTTGGGCTCACCACGTACAGCTATCCATTGTCAGATGCGTAGGATGATTAAAGGAAATTGGGATATAAGTATAGATAAGACAGGCCAGTCGAGTGGGGTCTGTGTCCATTGGATATTGTCTAGTAAATGCTTGGCGCGCAACTATGCACATTGAAAATAAAGGAATTTTTCTACTGAATCAGAAAAAGGCAATAGCTTTTCGAAGTGGTACAATGATTCTGAAATCGTAGCAGAATAAAAAAAGTCGATATATGGTATACAGACAGGCCAGCGAGTGGGAAATTTGTAATTAAAAAAAATGTTTACTGCACTTGGTACGCAGTCTTATGCGTTGATGTTTTGAGCAATCGTAACCTCCAAACTATATGATACTCATACTAAACTATAGTGAATCTCTATAAATATTATAAATGCATCTAATCAGATAATAAGCATGGTAAAAAACGGTTACGTATATTATACAGCACAACCCAACGTAGAACCCCTGGAACATAATAGTAATATGGTGTAAATAAGAAAAAGTTATTCTAACAGCATGTACGAATGAGTTGCACTTCTCATTTCAAAGCCACTTGATAAACAATGCAGTCGTATACTCCTGAACAGGTTCCCTGGTTGTGCTCTGTTTTAGTATCGGTTTCGTTTCACAATACACAGCAGCTGATGGAATGAGTGACGATTTTTGTCTTTGAGGGGTTTTTCACGATTTTTCGGTGAGTTTGACGGTTTGGCAGGTTTTTTTCAGCTAGGAACAACCCCCGGGGTATGAGAGATGGCCCTGTGAATGCATCCAGATCGCTTGGCGGTTTGGCCGCCATAATAGGGAAGATACATACATACATACATACGAACTCAAATATATATTAGATGGTTAAGGAATTTGCCGATTATCCGCACTAGATATAACAAATACTTTAGCGATCTCTGCCTGTTATAACTGGTGTAGTGCAGTAAATAGCTGAACATCGTTCCACCTATGATGCAAACTGCATTCGGATGTCGTCGATGACTATATCAGAGAACAAAAGAACCAGTTCAAGTGCTAGGTGAAGACAGTACATTTACTGAGGGGCCAGTTCGCAAAAAACCATGTTTGATCTTCTCATCGCTGGCATCGAGACCTTCAGCACCACCTTTGACTGGTTCGCACTCTGCACGCTATGTATACGATGTTCAGAGCAAAGTGGCGTACAGAGATTGATGAGGTAATCGGGACAAGGCTGCCAACTTACGAGATCGTCTGAAGATGCCCTACAGCAGAGCTACCTGTATGGAGCTGCAGAGAGATTGGGAATATTGGCATGTCTTACTTCTCCGCACGGTCACCAAAGGTATTGAACTTGGAGGACACAACATTCCGCAGCGCGTCTCTGTTAGTCAATGCGTACACTATGCAGATTGATGAAGACTATGGAAGAACCCCGATGAGCTTAATCGCGGACAGATTTCTTGATGGTAGCGTAAAGTCATCGTGAAACCGGACTCGTTCATGCCATTTTCGTTGGGTCGCAGAAACTGCATCGGCGAATCACTAGGTTAGAATGGAACTATTCTTGTTCCTAACGTCATTCTAACAAAAATTCGAACTTACGTTTCCGAAAGGACCCGCGCTACAACCACGGAGCACATATCTCGCGGGTATTACTATGGCTCGACCCCTTATGAGATATGCGCAATACAGAGATAGTTTTATAACCAATCCATATATTGAAATATGTGTTAGAATTACGACTATTGAGTTGTTCAACATTATATGTTGAATTTGCAAGATTAGCAGAAACTGATTTGTTATAATATTGATCGAAGGCGGAATCAAGTGTTTCTCGAATTAAAACAGTTATATGTGTTAGAATTACGACTATTGAGTTGTTCAATAATATATGCTGATTATGCAGAACTAGCAAAGAAACTGATTTGTTATAATATTGATCAAGGGCGGAATCAAGTATTTCTCGAATTAAAACAGTTATATGTGTTAGAATTATGACTATTGAGTTGTTCAATTAAAAAAATGTCGCGAATTTACTAACCGACACCACATTTGTCCCTGAAAAACTGTCGCGCAGTCGAATACGGGCCATACATTAAAAGAATTTGTTTTAAATTACCAGTAACCATCCACCCATCTCCATGTGCATGTCATTGCCACACACGATAGCCAGCCTAAATAATACAACCACAAAACATCGCGTCAGCTTTAATGCACGAGCTGCCGGCCTTCTGATTAGTCGGCCGATGACGCGTCACATCCTCTAACCTAACAGCGTAATGAACCGGTAGTGATTTAATAGTGGTCACTTGTCAGATTAACAAAAAACTGATGGGTTATAACATTGATCGAAGAAAACCACGCTATACTGAGTGCGGATAACTGGGTTCAACGAACAATAGTCCGTGGTTTTACATATAGTACACACGTAAACTATATGTCAAAATGTATGACGCTGTATAAGCTTAATGCATCGTCCGTCAAGTATCCTGCAAAGAGGAGTAAGAGCAATAATGGACACACGCACCCGCACGCACGCACGCACGCACGTACGCACGCACGTCATGCACGTCACGCACGCACACCACGCGCGCACGCACGCACGTTCTTACGCGCACGCACGTTCTTACGCGCACGTTCTTACGCGCACGCACGCACGCACGTTCTCACGCGCACTCACGCGCAGACAGCCCAGCTGGTAGCGTAAATAGAAGAATTGCTATTTAAACACACGTACTGTCGTATGGGGTTAACCCCATAGGTCCACTGCAATAACACTGGCAGTGGCAGTGCTGTGGTGGGGTGATGGCGGTGTGAGCATGTGTGTGTGTGGGGGTGGGGGTAACGACAGCAGGGTATGTTAACGAACGACCCAGGTGAATTTGACTCCTATAATCCCGTTTTCACGTGTATATGTCGTGCCCTGGTAACCAGAAAGGGCTTACAATATTAACCTTTATTTCCTATGTAAA
This sequence comes from Priapulus caudatus, assembly GCF_000485595.1. Taxonomy (NCBI): domain Eukaryota; kingdom Metazoa; phylum Priapulida; class Priapulimorpha; order Priapulimorphida; family Priapulidae; genus Priapulus; species Priapulus caudatus. The sequence continues at coordinate 920,176 of NW_014577071.1, forward strand.
CGCTCGTGATATTTGTATCAAATCGTGACAAAGTCATCGCACGAACTTGATAATGACAGCATATGTCAATGTCATAATATTTGCAGCCTGGGTAAAGGCTGCAGGCTGAAAATTTTAGGGTCATTATACTTGCAGCCTGGTTAAAGACTGCAGGCTAAGTATCACGGCATGCAAACAAAGATTGCAATTTCCATTGCAATTTCGTTCGTACTATTGCTAGTAATTATTATTTTTTGATACATTAATTAACACATTGTAATTAAAATATATAATCACTGACCACGATTAGGTGTCGTGATGAAAACATTCGACCTGTATGAAGTATATTGTGCTTCTTTTTCAGGCTGGCCTCAATGGAACTGTGTGACTTTCTCTGTAATCCGAGAGCTATATCCATATACCGAAGCAGTATCCCGCAAAATCCCTGCAAGACAGCGCTTGAACATTTCGCCTCCTCAGATGAAGGATCTTTAGTGCGGTATACCCTCGCACACCGAAACTAACACACACACACACACACCCACACACGTGCCCATACACCCACACACGTGCCCATACACGTACACACGCACACACACGCACACACAACAAACACACGCACACACACACACACACAACACACACACACACACACACACACACACGCGCGCGCGCGCGCGCGCCCATACACGTACACACGCACACACAGGCACACACAAACAAACACACACACACACACACACACACACACACACACACACACACACACACACACACACACACAACAACACACACACACACACACACACACACACACACTCACACGCCCACATAGAGAGATAGAGAGGGCGACAAAAGATATATAGGCCAATATCTATTTGGATAAATAATTTGGTCCAGTGAACTGCGCGCGGACTGACCACAGTAACACCAGAGTACACGGTCCGGCGATATATATTAGGAAACCTTCTCTTTGGCTCGCTATATGATAGCGATATGGATCTACTCGCTTTGCTAGGCGGGTTACTTAACACGAACACTCTTGCTTTGCTAGCAAGTCTTTTAGTGATTATTGTAATTCGCTATCTGGTGTGAGACCACGAAACTTGCCACCGGGCCATGTGGCATACCGATATTTGGCTACCTCCTATCCTTATATAGGACCGGGTATCCATGGGATATCATCTTCAAAAGGAGAGAGAAATATGGCGACATTTGGAGCATGTATCTGATCACG
>NW_014577071.1:921416-949518 GCF_000485595.1 Priapulus caudatus
CCACAGGCATCCCTAACTCTAGCACGCTAAGACTTTCAAATCTTCGAATGCGTTTGTTGCGTCTCTGTTTGGCATTCAAAGTTATAGGCTGCCGTCTAGCTCAATGGTTGAGTATACCTTCGCCACTGTATGATGCATAACAATTAGCGCTTGCGCACATCTCTCTCGCAAAATTATATCGCGAAAACATCAGCTTGAAGAAGTCTATAGTTGCAGCATCGTGGCAATGAGAACTCCTTCGAATGAGCGACAGTCACCGTGTGGTTTCACATGGCAGATAATACACACGCTGACTATCACACGCGAGCGCTCAATCACGTTGAATTTCGCACGAGGCGTTCAACTGCGTCATAGCACATACCGACGTATCTGTGAAGAGCTGTAAACAAGCAATTCGAACAGTTATCGATAACAACAATCCAATCAAGCGCTGGCCACTTGCAACACTATCAATTCAATAATCATTAGAGTCCTTGAGCAGTAATCAAAACAAAATTTCCTTACCTCGCGAGACGTACCGCACACACACACACACGCACACACACACAGACGACACACACACACACACACACACAGCACACACACAACACCCCACACAACACTCACAAAATCATAAAAGTGTCAGAATTGAATGCGTAAATGTTTTCACATTGCTCCTTCACCTACTAGTATAAGAGAAGTTCGAGATTCTGTTAGACCATGCGGGAGCGGTTATTAAATGTAATTAATTTCAAGTGTTCACGAATAATTTCATACAATCAAGTGTTAGTAATCTCATTAGAACACCCTCGTTGAGCTAAAGAGTATTACTCGTTTTAGAGAGACTTAAAAACAGACTAAAGATCATCACGTAGATGTTAAAATGACACAAACACTGCACTTACACGCGGTAACGGCGCATCCTCAGCACACAAGTACAACACACGTGGCCCAAAGCAGTCACAACTATCCTCTACCTTAACCCTCAACCCTTAACGCGACTAACCCTAACCTAAATCCCTAAACAATAACTCTAAACCGACTACCGGCTATCTTAATACAACCCGTTCGCACTCACGAACGACACTACAGCACGCACACCCACATCGCACACACAAACAAACACACGCTCACACACACACACACACACACCACACACACACACACACACACACACCTCGCGCGCGCGCGCGCGCGCCCATACACGTACACACGCACACACAGGCACACACAAACAAACACACACCACACACACACACACACACACACACACACACACACAGACAACACAACACACACACACACACACACACACACACACACACCACACAAACACCGACTACACGCCCACATAGAGAGAGCTAGAGAGGGCGACAAAACGATTATAGGCCAATATCTATTTGGATAAATAATTTGGTCCAGTGAACTGCGCCGCGACTGACCACAGTAACACCAGAGTACACGGTTCCGGCGATATATATTAGGAAACCTTCTCTTGGCTCGCTATATGATAGCGATATGGATGCTACTCGCTTTGCTAGCGGGGTTACTTAACACGAACACTCTTGCTTTGTAGCAAGTCTTTTAGTGATTATTGTAATTCGCTATCTGGTGGTGAGACCACGAAACTTGCCACCTGGGCCATGTGGCATACCGATATTTGGCTACGTCCTATGCTTATATAGGACCGGTTATCCATGGGATATCATCTTCAAAAGGAGAGAGAAATATGGCGACATTTGGAGCATGTATCTCGGATCACGGCTGGTTGTTGTGCTGCATAACTGGAAGTTGGCGAAAGAAGCGCTGATAGACCAAGCAGATCATACGTCCTTCAAAGCTAGTCAGCACAGCTTGAAAGTCCAGTGCGATGGCGGCGGTGGTTTAGTCCATTCGAATGGCCGACAATGGAAAGAACATCGGAGATTTTTGCTGAAATCACTGAGGGGATTTGGTGTTGGAACAAAGTCTATCGAAGAGAGAATTATGGAAGAAGTAGATTACCTAACAACGCAGATGGCGGCGCAACAAGGCAAGCCCTTCGTCATTTCCAACTACTTGCACTTGGTGTCTGCAAATGTTATGCTTCACGTAGTTTTCGGAAAACGATTTGACCTTGATAACAAGGACTTTCATGTACTTGTACCAGCAATACTTGGCATATTTCATGACCAAGACGAATTTGTGAACCCTTTGATTTATTTACCATGGTTAAGGAATTTGCCGATTATCCGCACTAGATATAACAAATACTTTAGCGATCTCTGCACTGTTATAAACTGGTGTAAGCAGTAAATAGCTGAACATCGTTCCACCTATGATGCAAACTGCATTCGGGATGTCGTCGATGACTATATCAGAGAACAAAAGGAACAGTTCAAGTTGCTAGGTGAAGACAGTACATTTACTGAGGGCCAGTTCGCAAAAACCATGTTTGATCTTCTCATCGCTGGCATCGAGACCTTCAGCACCACCTTTGACTGGTTCGCACTCTGCACGGCTATGTATACCGATGTTCAGAGCAAAGTGCGTACAGAGATTGATGAGGTAATCGGGACAAGGCTGCCAACTTACGAAGATCGTCTGAAGATGCCCTACACAGAGGCTACCTGTATGGAGCTGCAGAGGATTGGGAATATTGGCATGTCCTTACTTCTCCGCACGGTCACCAAAGGTATTGAACTTGGAGGACACAACATTCCGGCAGGCGCGTCTCTGTTAGTCAATGCGTACACTATGCAGATTGATGAAGACTATTGGAAGAACCCCGATGAGCTTAATCCGGACAGATTTCTTGATGGTAGCGGTAAAGTCATCGTGAAACCGGACTCGTTCATGCCATTTTCGTTGGGTCGCAGAAACTGCATCGGCGAATCACTAGGTAGAACGTCCATCTTACAAAAATTCGAACTTACGTTTCCGAAAGGAGCCCCGCTACCAACCACGGAGCACATATCTCGCGGTATTACTATGGCTCCGACCCCTTATGAGATATGCGCAATACAGAGATAGTTTTATAACCAATCCATATATTGAAATATGTGTTAGAATTACGACTATTGAGTTGTTCAACATTATATGTTGAATTTGCAGATTAGCAAGAAACTGATTTGTTATAATATTGATCAAGGGCGGAATCAAGTATTTCTCGAATTAAAACAGTTATATGTGTTAGAATTATGACTATTGAGTTGTTCAATAATATATGCTGAATTTGCAGATGAGAACAGACCACTATTAAATCCTCCATAAGATCCTATACTTAGGAATTGAATTACAGGAGCTTAAAAATTGTATTTCGACCGTTTTCGACCGAGTGGCAATATTAAAGCTAGGTAGCCATGTACTTCAGCTGTGCACCATGAGAGTTATGCATATGTTGTCCAGCGTTTTAAAAAAAATGTCGCGAATTTACTAACCGACACCACATTTGTCCCTGAAAAACTGTCGCGCAGTCGAATACGGGCCATACATTAAAAGAATTTGTTTTAAATTACCAGTAACCATCCACCCATCTCCATGTGCATGTCATTGCCACACACGATAGCCAGCCTAAATAATACAACCACAAAACATCGCGTCAGCTTTAATGCACGAGCTGCGGGCCTTCCGATTGGTCGGCCGATGACGCGTCACATTCTCTAACCTAACAGCGTAATGAACCGGTAGTGATTTAATAGTGGTCACGTGTCAGATTAACAAAAAGCTGATGGGTTATAACATTGATCGAAGAAAACCACGCTATACTGAGTGCGGATAACTGGGTTCAACGAACAATAGTCCGCGGTTTTACATATAGTACACACGTAAACTATATGTCAAAATGTATGACGCTGTATAAGCTTAATGCATCGTCCGTCAAGTATCCTGCAAAGAGCGTAGTAGCAATAATGGACACATCGCACCCGCGACGCACGCACGCCACGCACGTACGCCGTTCTTACGCGCACGCACGCACGCACTTCCACGCGACACTCACGCGCAGACAGCCTAGCTGGTAGTCATGCGTTAATAGAAGAAATTGACCTATTTTAAAACATTGTACTGTCTTATCCGGTTTAACCCCATAGGTCCACTGCAATAACAACCTGGCCAGTGCAGCTGGCTGTGGTGGCGGATGCGTGAGAGCTGGGGTGGGGTGGGAGTACGACAGCAGAGTGATGCATCATTGTGTAACGACGACCCAGTGTGAAATTGACTCCTTATAATCCGTTTTCACGTCGTATATGTCGGCCCTTAACAGAAGCGGTCTTTACCAATATTAACCTTATTTCCCTATGTGAAACGCTCGTCCATAATATTGTATCCAAATCGATGACAAAGTCATCGCGACGCAACTGCATAATGACAGCATATGTCAATGTTCATAAATATTTGCAAGCCTGTTGGTAAAGCTGCAGTGCCTGAAAAGTTTAGGCGGCATTAATACTTGCAAGCCTAGTGTTAAAGACTGCAGGCTAAGTATCACGGCATGCAACAAAGATTGCAATTCCATTTGCAATTATCGTTACTACGCTACTTATTGCTCAGTGAATTATTAATTTTTGATTCACATTAATATAAACAACATTGTACATTTAAAATTATAATTCACTGCACCACGATAGTGTCGTATGAAACAGATCGACTGTTATGAAAGTATCACTTGTGCTCTCCTTTCAGGCTGCGCCTCATGAACGGGGTGGACTTTCTCTTTAATCCGCACAGCTATAGCAATATTACGAAGCAGTATCCCGCATAATCCCGTGCAGGACACGGCGCGTCTAGAACATTTCGCCTCCTCTAGATGAAGGATCTTTAGATGCGATTACCTGCCACACCGGAAAACTAAATCACACACACACAACACGCACAACACACCACACACCCACCCACACCGTGCCCCATTACACTGACACACGCACACACACCGACACACACACAACAAACACACGCACACACAACACACACACACACACACCACACACACACACACACACAAACACACTCTCGCGCGGCGCGCCCGCGCCCCATACACGTTACACACGCACGACACGGCACACACAAACAAACACACACACACACACACACACACACAACTACACACAGACACACAACCACACACACACACACACCACACACACACCCACCACACCGACTCACGCCTACATAGAGAAGCATAGTCGAGGGCGACAAACACATATATAGGCAATATCTATTATGGATAAACATAATTGTCCAGTGTAACTGCGCGCGACTGCCACCACAGTAACACCAGGAGTTACACCGTCCGGCATATATATTAGGAAAACCTTCTCTTGGCTCGCTATATGTAAGCGTATTTATAGATTACTCGCTTTGCTACTGCGGTTACTTTAACACGAACACTGCTGCTTTGCTAGCAAGTCTCTTTATCATTATTTGTAATTCGCCTATTCTAGCGTGGGAGACACGAAACTTGCACCGGGCATAGTGCATACTCGCATATTTCAGTAACCTCCTAGTCCTCTCTCACCGGGTATCCATGGTATTCATCTGCAAAATGGCATCCGAGAAATATCGGCGACATTTGGAGCATTGTATCTCGGATCACGGCTGGTTGTTGCTTTGCTGGCATAACGGAAGTTGGCGAAAGAGAGCGCTGATTAGACCAAGCAGATCATGTACAGTCTTTCAATCTATCAGCATGGCCTTAAGTTGCCAAACTGATAAGGAGGCCGGGGGTTTAGTTCACGCTATACGGCGACAATGGAACGAACATCGGGATTCTTGCTAAATTCCATGAACGGGTATTTCGGTGTGACAAAAGTCTATCGTAGCAGAGGAAATTATGAGAAAGAGAAGATTATCTAACGACGCAGTATGGGACGCAGAACAACGCAAGCCCTTCGTATTTTTCCCAACTACTGACATTGATGTCTACGCATGTTATTTCTTGCACATACCGTTTTCGCCGAAACGATTGAATTAATAATACGGAATTTATTACTTGTCATGCTGCATTACGTCGTATGGTCCATGACTAGAAGAGTTTTGTAAAACCTTTGATTTAATTTGCATGTTAAGGCATTTCCATTTCATATAACGACGAAATATACCAAAATCTTAACATCTATGACCACTGTTTTGAATTGGTGTGTAGCAAGAAATATCTGACTCGATCTCACCTAGTGTGATACAAACTGATCCGGGATGTCGTCGATGACTTATATCAGAGAACAAAAGAAACAGTTCCAGGTGCTAGTGAAGGAAAAGTACAATTTACTGAGGGCCCGAGTTTACAAAAAACCCTTGTTGTGCCATCTTCTACCGCCTATCCTCGCTGGCATCGAGCGGACCTTCAGCACACCTGTGTGCAACTGGTTTCGCACTCTACATGCGCTATTGTATCCCGATGTTTCAGATGCAAGTGCAGTGGCAAGCATGATGAAGGTAATCGGACAAGCTGGCCAACTTACGAGCAATCCGCTCTGAAGAGCCCTACAGAGGCCTTACTGTCATGGAGCTGCAGAGATCTCCCGAAATCATTTGATGATCCTGTTCATCCGTACGGTCACCAACGATGTTGAACTTAATGGTTACAATATTCCAGAAGGAACTTCATTATTAGTAAAACGTGTACACTATGCAGATGGATGAGGAATATTGGAAAAATCCCGATGAAGTTAAACAGAAAGATTTATTGATGATGAGGAAAGGTTACTAAACCGCACTCATATATGCCATTTTCAATTGGGTCGCAGAAACTGCATCGGTGAGTCTCTGGCAGAATGGAACTGTCCTGTTTCTTACGTCAATCATTCAAAAATTTGAATTGAAACTTCCAGAGGGTGCCAAAATACCAAGCACTGATCATATATCCAAAGGAATAACAATGGTTCCGAAAATGTACAAACTTTGCGCAATACAGCGATAGATTCATAAAAATCCATTTGTCTGAATGTATGCGTGTGTGAGGGTGGGGGAGCTATAGTGTTTGGGTTATTAGTGTGCGCACAAATATTTTGTCTAATATATATATATATATATATATTTTTTATGTATATAGCAATTTATTAGTTGTATTATATAGTATATATATATATAATCAATTTAAATAAATAAAATCATTACAAACCAAGTTTTCTTCTTTCCTATTAAACTTCTTTTAATCACTAGCTATGGTTCTTGACTTATTTGTCTGGGTATTTCTGTCAACAGAACATTCACAATTAAAATAGTCACTGATATCAGAGCAACCCTTATTATTATCAATTATTGTTCCGCCAGAAAAACGCACAACGCCAGGGGGCGGTATTGTATATCCGGTAACAGATTTAAGTGCTAGTTATTGGTGTTGTACAACAATAGGGAACGTCCGTAGGCAGCAGCCCTGAATTTGCAACGAACAGAAATTCATTAAAAATACTCAGCGAGCTTCATCGCATACACAAAATACGCTTTATTTATGCTAAATAACCACGGATTCAAGGTCTAAACTCCGTTCGAAAATTTTACCAGCTAAATGATGCGCATTTCCAGAAAGTAGTTGGATGCTATTTCAAACACGAAAACGGGGGAGCGGACACAATAACTACACCAACTGACAGGATGGCACAATTACACGGGGAGTCTAATCTCATTTCTCATGGTTTCTAGACGTCCACGTAGCACCAACCTTGCGTGCATAATGCAAATTAAGTGCACTCTAGTGTCGAATTTTACCGCAAAAATTCAAAAGAAGGCATTTTCCAGAGACGAAATAGTGCAACACTAGTAAACAATTAGCGAAGGCTACTATTGTTATGCCACCTTTTAATTTTGTTTCCTGCATGTCGTACGATGGCAGGTAATACGGTGGGAAATCAGCCAATGATCGCTGGGACAGTCAAGAATAAAATCGGTTTTTAGTATATCAGTGTATTTGAATTATTTATTTCTAAAAAAAAAACTCTTTGAAATTGTTAAATTCAGAAACTAGAATCCTTGCTGAATTTCACAGTGTGTGTGCTCACTCAACTGCTGAGCTCAACCAGCGTAGCACATATAAAGATGCGATATAAGAATCGTGTGCGTGCGTGTATGCGTGTGCGTGCGTGTGCCCGTGTCTGTGTGTGAGCGCCTCTGACGTGCGCGCGTGGCGTGCGTGTGTGACATGCACGCGTGATATATATAAAGGGATTCTAGGTTAAATTGACTACGTTACGAATTTTCTATGGTAACATTTGTAAAATGTTTGTTGCCATTTTTTTACATTAAAAGTAAGAACTAACGGGACTAAACGTATCGTCAAATTTTTACCTGATAACTCTCAACTAGTTAAAAATCCAAAAAAACCTGGACGATTTGATATTAGTGTTCCTAACATTAATTGCTTGCTATGGGCTATGTATGCGTCACGAGTGTATGTTCACATTGAACAATATAGTAAAATAAGAAGTATAATGCATTTTAGCAAGTAGTCGGATCCCGTCTCCAACACGAAAACGGCGGACCGGTTACCATGACCACGCAACGACACAATTACACAACAAGACCAATCATACTGTTCATGCTTTCAGACGTCTATAGGGCATCTACCTTGCGTGAATAATGCAAAACTAGCACACTCTAGTAACGAATATTTTCGCGAGAAAGATCAGAAAATGCATTTTTCAGAGACGAAATAGTCCAACATTGGGGAACAATTGGCGGAAGACTAGTGATGTCTGCTTCCTATAAGTGCCTCACATATACATTTTTCTAGGAAAGTAACGCGAACTCTCGGAGGCAATTCATGTAAACGTACCCTAAACAAAATGCTAAGCTCGACCAGCGTAACAGAATATATAGATGCATAATCATTATTTTGCGTACGTGTGTGCGTTTGCGTGCGTGTGTCCGTGTCTGTGCGCGAATGCGCGAGAACGTGCGTGACGTGCGTGAGTGCGTGCGAGCGGTTGCGTGCGTGCGTGCGTGCGTGTGTGTGCATCATTACTCTTACTCTTCTTTGCAGGATACTTGACGGACGATGCATTAAGAGTCATATATTTTGACATATAGTTTACGTGTAGACTAATGTAAAACCGCGGACTATTGTTCGTTTGAACCCAGTTATCCGCACTCAGTATAGCGTGGTTTTCTTCGATCTATATTATAACCAATCAGTTTTTTGTTAATCTGCAAATTCAGAATATATTATTGAACATCTCAATAGTCGTAATTCTAACACATATAACTGTTTTAATTCGAGAAACACTTGATTCCGTTCTCGATCAATATTATAACAAATCAGTTTCTTGCTAGTCTGCAAATTCAGCATATATTATTGAACAACTCAATAGTCGTAATTCTAACACATATAACTGTTTTAATTCGAGAAACACTTGATTCCGCCCTCGATCAATATTATAACCAGATGATTCACACGTGAATTAAAGGTGAGATGTGTAAATGTATAAAATGATATCTGATGTATAATGTATTTATATTAAAACATATTAGAAAAAATAATGTCAATATTAGAGATATCATCACTACATAACTGTGTGCTAAGACCCGACTAACATTTAAAAGTTTTATATAGAGACAGTTTGAAATATACATGTGTAATAGACTGACAATATATGGCTTCGCTGATGGTTTGTGGCGGCCATTTTGAATTCTTGGCTTTCAATGGTCGTATGTTGTGGGTGTAATTAGTTTAGGAATGTGCATGACTGTTTAATGAGCAAAACAATATCAAATGTTTGAAGATTGACCGAATATTACAGAAGTTATTGCATGTTTAGCATGCCTACCCCCTTAATTTATACGCACTCCAATGGGAATATATACGATCTGCATTTTTTGTGATAAAAGAAAATTGCCCAAGGGTGCCAATGTGACACTCGGTGGATTCTGGTTCAGGATAGTTTAAAGATCAGGAAACCACAAAAAACCCTGTATATATACCTGATTGCAACGCTCAGTCATTTGGCAACAGGACTATATGCCATTATCGGAGCAATTTCGTCAATATAAAAGGGATTCTAGGTAAAATGACATGCTAGTTACACCTTGTAGTGAGTTGCCGAGCATATATTAGACCGATTCTTCGGCGTTCATTATAAATATTGCCCAGACTGGTTTTCCCAGATACCTGATGGACTATATAGCCATGAAACTCATGTAAACATACCAATGTTGACACATGTTGGCTTACTTGTACACTATGTCGTAAAGATTTTCTGCTAAGCTGAACAAACAGACGTCAATTGGTTGCTGTAATAAGGGTGGGAGTCTAACTACTCACTTCGATTTACTTCTTTTTAGCTTGCCATTATTGTACATCTTGCATGGTCTATAATATGAATCCAGTGAATTGCGCGCAGACGGGTCGCACAGCTAGGCTCGCGTTATAAATCAGGCAACCTTCTCTTGCCTCGCTGTACGATAGCGATATGGATCTCTTCGCTTTGCTATGATGCCACCTATGATGCAAACTGCATTCGGGATGTCGTCGATGATTATATCAGAGAACAAAAGGAACAGTTTAAGTTGCTTGGAGAAGAAAGTACATTTACTGAGAGCCAGTTCGCAAAAACCCTGTCTGATCTTATTATTGCTGGCATCGAGACCTTCAGCACCACCTTTGACTGGTTCGCATTCTACATGGCTATGTGTCCCGATGTTCAGAGCAAGGTGCGTACAGAGATTGATGAGGTAATCGGGACAAGGCTGCCAACTTACGAAGATCGTCTGAAGATGCCCTACACAGAGGCTACCTGTATAGGGCTGCAGAGGATTGGGAATATTGGGCATGGCCTTGTTCTTCGCACGGTCACCAAAGATATTGAACTTGAAGGATACAACATTCCGGCAGGGTCGGCTCTGATAGTCAATGTGTACACTATGCAGATTGACGAAGGATATTGGAAGAACCCCGATGAGCTTAATCCGGACAGATTTCTTGATGGTAGCGGTAACGTCATCGTGAAACCAGGCTCGTTCATGGCATTTTTGTTGGGTCGCAGAAACTGCATCGGCGAATCACTAGGTAGAATGGAACTATTCTTGTCTACGCTCCATCTACACAACGTTTTGCGATTATACGCGACTGTGTACTAAAATGGAAAGCGTTAATTTACTTTGCCGGGCTGCATTAAATACCCACTCGTCAGGACGTGAGGCAAGATAGGGGGGGGATATATATATATATATATATATATAATATATATATATATATATATAGTATCTGGGATCGCTATACAGTTCAGTTGGTTGGATTTCATATCAGCCAGCGGAATGAAATATCATTGTATAATACTCCCTCTAATATGCCATTATCGGCGCAAACTCGTGCTAAATAATAAATTAAAATAAATAACATGCTAATGACACTTGTGGTAAGTTGGAGAGCATATATCAATGCATACATTCAGAGCCAAAACAAGGTCGTGACCTCATTGGGTGTTGCTAGAACGGTCGTCGAAGGAGGGTGCCGTTACGTGGCAGCACTAGTCACTTCGTACGCTTCAAAGTCCAAATCTTCCACAGTCATACTTCCGTGCTAGACATGGCCATATTTTCCTAACTCTAACCCAAACCCTAATCCTAACTCTAACCCTAACCCTGACCCTAATCCTAATCCTAACACAAGTGCAGCCACATCACGTGACCCTCCTTCGACGCCCGTGCTCTAGCAAATCCCGACCTCATTGGTGCAGGTGGAAAGCGACCACCCGCCTAAAGTTTTGAAGAAAAATAATAAACACGGTTAGGTGTACTAAACGTAATTAGTATCATCGCCCGAGTGATTATAGGAAATCCTGCGCGCTGATTGGTCGAGACCTAGGTGAATATTTTTCAATAATCACCTCTAGGGTTTACATTGTAGTGGTGCCAAAAATGGCGGCTAGATTTGTAAATGTTACGGCAAATTTTGTCGTGGCAAATTTTCTTTTTTTTTCAAAGAAAATTTATTTTAAATTAATTAATTATTAATTATTTATTAATTAATAAAAAAAATTTCACTTCGCCTTCGCGAATAATTGCTAAATAAACCTTACACATTAAGTTATTTCACGTATCTCCTCTGAAACCGCCGTAAAGAATGTGCCCATTTTTCCTATTTTCCTATTATCGGGGGGGGGGTCCAATGTGGCGAAGACAATGCGCCATGTCACTAGGCTTTATTTTGCATGACAACGTTACTAAAGCAACATTTCAACGACAACAACATTTCAGCGCGTTCCCCTTTGGCAGGTCGCCATTGCGATCGGTAAGTGCTGCCATATCTACGAACAATTATTAACTAGAAAAAGAGCATGCGTGGCGCTATTTTGGTGCAAATCTGACAGCAGCAGACAACACAGGCGAATCGGCACACAGGCAACATAAATCTTAAATAACTACTCATAATATCGTTATTAGTGTAATTAATAGTGATAACAGTATTAGTATAGCATTCAAGAAGCCATTCAATGTGATAATGTGAGCTTTTCATTGCGTGGAGTGAGTAGATACGGGTTTTCATGTTCAAGTGCGTGAGAATGGGTTTGTACGCCGTATCATAATCATGTGTATGCATTAACCCGACCAGGCTGTGTGACTAACGTCAATATACATTATTGACGTATATTCTTTACGTATACATTCGTGACGGGGTATTCTAACCCTAGCAATACCGTTTCTTGAAGTGTTAGCATATGCATGTACCGTTGTACGTGTGAACTGTATGTAGATGTAGGCGCCTACGAGGCTACGTAAGTGACAGTAGATTGAGATGTGTGACTGTAAACTGAGTGTTACGTATGTGACTATAGACTGAGATGTAACAGTAGACTGAGATGCACGTGTGTGACAGTAGATTAAGATGTATGACTGTAAACTGATACACGTACGTGACTGTAGCCTAAGATGCACGTACGTAACTATAGACTGATATGCACGTATCATGTGACTGTACATTTGAGATGTTGCGTATGTGACTGTAGATTGAGATGTGCGTTATGTGCTGTAGGTTGAGATGCGCATATGTGACTGTAGTGAGATGGCGTATGTGACTGTAGATTGAGATGTGCGTATGTAACTGTAGATTGAGATGTGGTTGTAGCAGTATTCATATTATTTCATGCACTGCACCGACGCGCCATCTGTTATAAGCGCTGTACGTGAGTGAAAGAATCCAACATGGCAGCGCGCCCCTGTCAACATTGTAACTTCGTTCGTGCTTAATAAATCATCTTAACTACAACCAAGACTTGTCGAATACCATTACACGTATGTGACTGTAGATTAAGATGTGCGTATGTGGACTGTAGGTTGAATGTGCGTAGTGACTGTAGATTGAGATGTGCGTATGTGACTCAGACTGCATGTAGACCCAGACCGAGATAGCTCCTGACTTGTTGGTTCTTATAATTAGTTCCTGACTAGGCCTAGGCCTACTTCTTTCTTCGGTGTCCGACATTAGGTTCTGCACGCGCACCAAAACTGTGTAGGCCTACGGGTTTACTTTAGCTTTGACTTTGCATTGAAAAATATAGTGTCTTGTGTCATCTTATAATATTAGGTTTATATATAATATCTTATATTTTTTTTAGGTTATTTATAAACTTTTATTTATTATTATTAGGTTTATTTATTAGGTTTATTTATAATATCTTATAATATTAGTCAATATATAACATTATAGTGGATGATGTGTTTTACCAATGTATCCGTTCCTCAGAACTGTATAGCTCTGTGATACTCACATCTCTCAATGAGACAACTTTGACACTAAATAAAAAAAGTCATAAAGAAACTACCAGGTTTCTCCAAAACCTACACCAGTGCACACAAAGCCATCTCGCATAATGAAAACGAGACCAACAACTACCTCCATGGAATTCCTTCACTCTATTACCCCTACCGGCATGCCTCCATACCGCCTTATTTTAAAACCAAGAGCAATAATCATGCTATTACGCAACCTAGATATAACTAAAGGACTCTGCAACTGCACCAGACTCTACATTAGGAACCTCCACGACTATATTCTAGATGCCGAAAATCTTCAATGGAAGCCAGTCTCACAAAGATCCTCATCCCGTATGTGTTTACTTGCCCATCCGACGCAAACCTTCCCTTCACACATACAGCGGATTCAATTTCCAATCAGACTTGCCTACTCTATGGATATAAACAAGTCCCAGAGCCAGACTTTCGACAAACTCGGACTCTACCCTCCAGCCCTTGTGTTCTCCCACGGCCAGCTATATGTTGCTTTTCATGTGCCAGAGGCTACTCCAACACTACAATCAAGTGGACAAACACTTCATCACAACGGTCTTGTTCTACAAAACAGGACCCTCAGGCAAAATGTTCATTACAAGGAAATCTTTTACAGGACTATGGTAGCACTACCCCATAACCGACCCAACTTTTTAATATCAAATCTACTACTACTACTGTAACCCTGTTTAAATTTTGCTGTTTTTTATGGAATAAACTGAAGGAATGTCTTCATTTTAGCTGGCTGTTTAAATTTTGCTGTTTTTATGGAGAAAACTGAAAGAATGTCTTCATGTCCGCAAATTTAAAAAGGGTAACATTTAAATTTTTAGGAAATTTTACCAGAACCGCAAACAAAACAGCGGCAAATATTTGCCGGCTTACAATATGCCACAGTCGACTTTGGCCAAACATGCGGAGCACGGTTATTTGCTAGTATTAAGTATTCTACATGTGGTTTACCAATAGAAACCGATGACATACCTTGGCTTACTTGTACGCGATATCCACCATAGGCACGCTGAAAGATTAGCACCCGATTGGTTCCTTTTGATAAACGTGAATTTCGTGAAGCGTAATTTTTAACAGACTTTGGACGCATCAGGGTATATAAGAATCCAGTGAACTGAGCGCGAACACTACCGCCGTATATATTACGGAACGCTTGGCTCGCTATATGATAGCGATATGGATCTCCTCGCTTTGCTAGGCGGGTTACTTAACAGGAACACTCTTGCTTTGCTAGCAAGTCTTCTAGTGATTATTGTAATTCGCTATCTGGTGTTGAGACCACGAAACTGGCACCCGGGCCATGTGGCATACCGATATTTGGCTACCTCCTATCCTTATTTAGGACCGGTTATCCATGGGATATCATTTTCAAGAAAGAGAGAAAATATGGCGACATTTGGAGTATGTATCTTGGATCACAACTGGTTGTTGTGCTGCATAACTGGAAGTTGGCGAAAGAAGCGCTGATAGACCAAGCAGATCATACGTCTTTCAGATCTATTCAGCATGGCTTAAAAGTTGCAACTGAAGGAGGCCCGGGGTTTAGTTCACGCTAACGGCCGACAATGGAAGGACATCGGAGATTCTTGTGAAATCACTGAGGGGATTTGGTGTTGGAACAAGTCTATCGAAGAAGAGAATTATGGAAGAAGTAGATTATCTAACAACGCAGATGGCGGCGCAAACAAGGCAAGCCCTTCGGTCATTTCAACTACTTGCACTTGTGGTGTCTCGAATATTATTCTTCACGTAGTTTTTGGAAAACGATATTGACCTGGGATAACAAGGAATTGAATGTACTTATTCGAGCGTTACATGGTATGTTTCATGACCTAGAAGGTTTTGTGAACCACTGATTTACGTACCATGGTTAAGACATTTACCATTTATTCGGACGAAATATACCGAAATGGTTAACATATGGCGACTGTTATAAACTGGAGTAAGAAGCAAATAGCTGACATCGTTCCACATATGATCCAAAATGCATTGCGGGATGTCGTCGATGACTATATCAGAGAACAAAAGGAACAGTTCAAGTTGCGCTTGGAGAAGAAAAGTACATTTACTGAGAGCCAGTTCGCAAAAAAACCCTGTCTGATCTTATTATTGCTGGCATCGAGACCTTCAGCACCACCTTTGACTGGTTCGCATTCTACATGGCTATGTGTCCCGATGTTCAGAGCAAGGTGCGTACAGAGATTGATGAGGTAATCGGGACAAGGCTGCCAACTTACGAAGATCGTCTGAAGATGCCCTACACAGAGGCTACCTGTATGGAGCTGCAGAGGATCGGAAATATTGGCATGGCCTTGTTCATCCGTACGGTCACCAACGATGTTGAACTTAATGGTTACAATATTCCGGCAGGGTCTGCTCTGAGAGTCAATATGTACACTATGCAGATTGATGAAGAATATTGGAAGAACCCCGATGAGCTTAATCCGGACAGATTTCTAGATGGTAGCTGTAAGGTTATGGTGAAACCGGACTCGTTTATGCCATTTTCGTTGGGTCGCAGAAACTGCATCGGCGAATCACTAGGTAAAATGGAACTATTCTTGTTCCTAACGTCCATCTTACAAAAATTCGAACTTACGTTTCCGAAAGGTGCCCCGCTACCAACCACGGAGCACATATGTCGCGGTATTACTATGTCTCCGAAACCTTATGAGATATGCGCAACACAGAGATAGTTTCATAACCAATCCATATATTCAAATATGTGTTAGAATTACGACTATTGCGTTGTTCAACGCTATATGATGAATTTGCAGATTAGCAAGAAACTGATTGGTTATAATATTGATCGAGGGCGGAATCAAGCGGTTCTTGAATTAAAACATTAATATTTGGCTTTCATCGGACTAATATAGAAATAGTGCGCGCATAATAATTAAATGTCAAGCATTACTCAGGTAGGTTAGCATGTTTTAGCTGTTAAAATTCCTGTTTCTTGTGTTATTTGTTAGTTTGTATTTGTTATTTGTAGCCAAGTAGCTTAATTATTAAGTCAGTTACTGTGATAAATTAACCTAATAGCCTGTCGTTTAACTGCGATTACAATATTAATGTGTCCAATGCTGATAATATTCCATTGCTATCTAGCATTCATCCTTTAGTGAATCGATTTAGAAAGTCCAAAAACGTATATATATAAGACACTCAAGAAACATTTTCCATTACATGAGGAATAATTTGATAGAAGAATAACATATACATATATGAAATACTTTGCGGTGATACTTGTCGGTAACATAATCATAATTTAAGGATACACTCAAGGTTTTGTGCGACATTTTATTGATTTTTAATTCTCATTCTATTCGATGGCTGACACTAGGTGCCAACTCGGTACATGCTTATTTCTCCATATATCGATGCATGTGAACTTTGAGAGCATTTTCATTGTTCGCGTACGTGAGTAGTGAAGTAGTGTGTGGTAATGAAAAATGTCAGTAGATGTTTCACATACGTTTACCCATTTCACACACAGGCGGTCGGTCATTGTGAAAAGTAGAAAAACGTTGATTTCTCTGCTTTGATTTCTACGGGAGTAGCCGATGTAGGAATGGATGTTTCTATGTCATCACAACTTGGAAGAATTCAATTTTACACTTTCATTTTTCATATAATATGAGGTATGGTAAATATGAGACTTGACGAAAAATTCTGCCGCGCGATTTTGGTGCATATTGTGCTTAACTTGTGGCCGAAATTCTGCTTTCACACTCTTTGTGGTAACTATAAGAAATATCCGAAATGCCATTTTTACATAAAAATTAAAAATGTGTATTGTCACATAATTAAGTGGTAAACATTTCATGTAATGTTTAGGCTTGAGCCTTAGTGCTTGAGCATGCTTGCTTAAGTGTATCATTAAGAAGACGTTACGTAATTATCTTCATATTTATACGTAATTAGATATTGCCTTGATCTCTGCGGTATTTATCGTGCTTAATTAAATGTCTTATCAAAAAAAAAAAATTCACATCGGATGAGAATTCCTTGTATAATGGTTTATGCACCCTATTTTCGTACTTATTTTTTATTTCATAACAGCTGACCTCTGACAGAATCGGTTTTCACGGCACGCATAACTTCTCTTCGTTGATTTGGTCATATCGGCGGGCCAAACTCTCGCTCCGTCTACACAACGATTATACGCAACTGTGAACTAAAATGTAAAACGTTAATTTACCTTTGCCCCGGGCTGCATTAAATACCCACTCGTCAAGAACGTGAGCAAGATAGGCGGGACGTTTTCTCGAGGCCCCGTCCGTGCAGCTCCGGACTTGCTGTGTGTGTTTAAGACGATATAAATATGTTGACTTATACGTGCAAAGAAACATAAACAGATTTATCAGCTAATGGGGCGGTTATTAAAAGTATAACGTCTAGCTTAATAGACAGAATGTAGACGAAATAGTTCGATAGCGGACCTCACTAATTATCAACTCTTAGGAAACGATCGTGCACCCTGTCATGTTGATAATGGCACATGGGCGTATGGAAATGTGCAGGAGCCATCCATTGTATTTGCAATTGTATTTGCAATTGCATAGTAAGCGATTGCACAATTTGTGCTACAGGTAGTGGCAGATATATCTGGTATATATATATATATATATATATAGTATCTGAGATCGCTATACAGTTCAGTTGGTTCGATTTCATAGCAGCCAGCGGAATGAAATATCATTGTATAATACTACCTATAATATGCCATTATCGGCGCAAACTCGTGCTAAATAATAAAATAGTTATAAATAACATGCTAACGACACCTTGTGGTGAGTTAGAGAGCATATATCAATGCATACATTCAGAGCCAAAACAAGGTCGTGACCTCATTGGAGCAGGTGGAAAGCGACCACCCGCCTAGAGTTTTGAAGAGAAGTAATAAACACGCTTAGGTGTATTAAACGTAAATAACCTTACATATTACATATATTAGGTATTCTACATGTGGTTTACCAATAGAACCCAATGACACGCCTTGGCTTACTTGTACACTATATCCAACCATAGGCACTTCCTGTTAAGCTGAAAGATGAGCACCGATTGGTTCCTTTTGATAAGCGTGATTTACGTTTTTTCATCAGACTTCGGACGCATCAATGGTCTATAAATATCCAGTGAACTGCGCTCAAACGGGTCGCAGTATCGCCGGACTACACACTACCGACGTATATATTACGGAACGCTTGGCTCGCCATATGATAGCAATATGGATCTCCTCGCTTCGTTAAGTGGGTTACTTAACACGAACACTCTTGCTTTGCTAGCAAGTCTTCTAGTGATTATTGTAATTCGCTATCTGGTGGTGAGACCACGAAACCTGCCACCCGGGCCATGTGGCATACCGATATTTGGCTACCTCCTATCCTTATTTAGGACCGGTTATCCATGGGATATCATTTTCAAGAAAAGAGAGAAATATGGCGACATTTGGAGCATGTATCTTGGATCACAACTGGTTGTTGTGCTGCATAACTGGAAGTTGGTAAAAGAAGCGCTGGTAGACCAAGGAGATCATACGTCCTACAGAGCTATTATGCATGGCTTAAATGTTGCAACCGACGGAGGCCGGGGTATAGTTCACTCTAACGGCCGACAATGGAAGGAACATCGGAGATTCTTGCTGAAATCACTGAGGGGATTTGGTGTTGGAACAAAGTCTATCGAAGAGAGAATTATGGAAGAAGTAGATTATCTAACAACGCAGATGGCGAAGCAACAAGGCAAGCCCTTCAGCATTTCCAACTACTTGCACTTGGTGTCTACGAATATTATTCTTCACGTAGTTTTTGGAAAACGATTTGACCTGGATAACAAGGAATTGAATGTACTTCTTCGAGCGTTACATGGTATGTTTCATGACCTAGAAGGTTTTGTGAACCCACTGATTTACGTACCATGGTTAAGACATTTACCATTTATTCGGACGAAATATACCGAAATGGTTAACCATATGACGACTGTTGTAAACTGGAGTAAGAAGCAAATAGCTGAACATCGTTCCACATATGATCCAAAATGCATGCGGGATGTCGTCGATGACTATATCAGAGAACAAAAGGAACAGTTCAAGTTGCTTGGAGAAGAAAGTACATTTACTGAGAGCCAGTTCGCAAAAACCCTGACTGATCTTATTGTTGCTGGCATCGAGACCTTCAGCACCACCTTTGACTGGTTCGCATTCTACATGGCTATGTGTCCCGATGTTCAGAGCAAGGTGCGTGCAGAGATTGATGAGGTAATCGGGACAAGTAGGCTGCCAACTTACGAAGATCGTCTGAAGATGCCCTACACAGAGGCTACATGTATGGAGCTGCAGAGGATTGGGAATATTGCCATGTCCCTGTTCCTCCGAACGGTCACCAAAGATATTGAACTTGAAGGATACAACATTCCGGCAGGGTCGGCTCTGATAGTCAATCTGTACACTATGCAGATTGATGAAGGATATTGGAAGAACCCCGATGAGCTTAATCCGGACAGATTTATTGATGGTAGCGGTAAGGTCATCGTGAAACCAGACTCGTTTATGCCATTTTCGTTGGGTCGCAGAAACTGCATCGGCGAATCACTAGGTAAAATGGAACTATTCTTGTTTCTAACGTCCATCCTACAAAAATTCGAACTTACGTTTCCGAAAGGTGCCCCGCTACCAACCACGGAGCACATATGTCGCGGTATTACTATGGCTCCGAAACCTTATGAGATATGCGCAACACAGAGATAGTTTCATAACCAATCCATATATGCAAATATGTGTTAGAATTACGACTACTGCGTTGTTCAATATTATATGTTGAATTTGCAGATTAGCAAGAAACTGATTTGTTATAATATTGATCGAGGGCGGAATCAAGTGTTTCTCGAATTAAAACAGTTATATGTGTTAGAAATACGACTATTGAGTTGTTCAATAATATATGCTGAATTCGCAAGTTAGCAAGTTATATTACTGATTGGATATAATATTGATCGAGGGCGGAATCAAGTGTTTTTTGAATTAAAACATTAATATTTGGCTTTCATCGGGTTTAATGAAAAAATAGTGAGCGCATAATAATTAATTGTTAAGCAGTAATCAGATTAATTGTTAGGATTCTTGTGCCTCACGTTATTTGTTGACTTCAAGGTAGTTCAATTTTTAGATAAATTATTTTGATAAATTTACCCAATTAAATGTCATTTAATTAATACATATTTATATCAATTACAATATTTGGAAGTGTGTCTAATGCTGGTAGTATTCCATCGTTATCTAGAAGTAGTGATTAGTGGATCGCGTTAGAAACTCTAAAAGCGTAGACATATAAGACACTGAATTAACATATTGCAATACTTGAGGAATGATTTGATCGACGGATATACTTAATATATAAATATACGAAATACTAATAATGATAATTTAAGAAGACATTACTCATCTTTATACGTAATTAGATATTGCCTCGATCTGGGTGGTATTAAATGTACCTAATTAAATGACTTGTCGAAATTAAATAACTTTGCATTCTCCAGATGAGTATTCCATTGAGTATAGTTGAGGCATCTTATTTTCGTACTCATCTTCATTTCGTAACATTTCTGACAGAATCGGTTTCATGAAAGAAAGGAGATGGAACGCACTAATGCAATGTTTTGATTATAGTCAAGTTCATTTCGTAATTTCGTAACTTTTTGGGGGATTTGGAAACCTATACATTTTCGGAATCTGTATAGTATAGGCAATCAGAAAACCAATGTTTACAATTTGCCGGAAGCATGCATGGCGGCCATCTTGGATTTTTAAAATGGCCGCCTTCAAAATGGGCGTTTCTCAATATCTCAGCATCCAGGTAGCCTAGAGTCATAATTTTAACGGCTAAACATACATTTTCAGGGGTGAGGAAGCCAGAGGTACAAAGTAAAATAAGCTAAACATAACCACAAAGCAGATTATCATATTTATTTTATTATAATAAATTTTCTAAATGGCTTAGAACTTCTACATGTAGCAAGTCAAACCTTTAGCATGTCTAGGCAGCTTCTTGCACAACTAAACTTCAATATCATGATAGCATGACAAAATAAGTGTGATATAGCAATATCTTTGATATATAGCAGAAACTTTACACATCATCATCATCACTGTCACTGGTCGGCAACATGTCATTCCTAGAGTCCTCATCATTCTGGCACTAAGTGCTGCACTGGCAGAGGTCTGTGCATGATAAGTTATTGGACCTGCAAGAGCATCGAGATGTTAAACAGTCTGCTCTGCACTGGCATCTCACCATCTCAATGATGGCCTTGGGGCTGGGAGGACCTCAGTTGTGATTGGTTTCACATGATCAGCTGCTGTGTCCTTGTAGAAGCCATGCTGCCGCGGATCCAGGAACTGCTGCTGAGCAATGCTTGCCTAACCCCATACTGTGGCCTGGATCTGGACTCTGTGGATGTGCTGCTTGAGAGCACCAAGGGTGGGAAGCAGCTTGTCACTTTCAGCCATATGCTTGCAGAAAAGATGCCATCGCAGCTCAGGGATGCTCGCAATCTAGATTCCCTTTGGTGCGTATGCAGCACAGACGAATGTAGCCAGCGTTGACAGCAGCTCTTCAGTGACTTCAGCGGCATCTGAAAGCATCTGCAGAGAATTGATGACTTCTCCGCCTGCTTTGAGGTAGACATGCAGCCAGGTTGCTTTGCCCATGCAAGAGAACATCCTAGTGTTGTTTGCCCCCGTAAATGCGTGGAAGGCTGGCTAAGCCTTTGCTCTTTCTGGACCTAGATCTGTCCATATTGGCTGCACTTGGACTACTCCGGAAGCCATCGACATGGACGTGTTTCTCAGCAGAAGGTCATAATGTGCTATGACCAGCACCAGAATATCAGTGTCTGGGTTGAAGACCACCAACTCTGCATCAGGTGGGTGCCTCTGTGATGCCAGCACTGCATGGTAGATCAGCAGTGTGTCCGCCTCTTCGTGATTGTTGTCCTCGATTAGCAGCTCGCTATTGCTCCTAATATGTCCTGCGGCAGATGCGATAACCAGCTTTGACGAGTCTTGGTTGTACTCCAAGATTTTTGCTGCCAGATACTCAGTCAGATCAGCCTTTGTTTTGACGTGGGAAAGGAACCGGCTTATTGGGATGTGCTTGATGCTGGTGTCATCTCTGATCTGATATTAGATCGGATCCTTCCCTTGTCTCCGTTTCTCTCTTGTGGTACTCTTCAGGGAATCAGCCTTGTATGTGTCAAACACCAGAATGATCTCATCACAGTCACAGACTATGTGAGAGACATCAGTCTGGTATTGAAACATTCACTGAGGTCTTTGACTGTCACGACCGTGGCTGGTTTTTTTGTTAGCTTCTGCACGACCACCATACCGTCCACCAGTGCACTTTTTCGACTTGGATGAGGATCTTCAGTGGGTGTGCAGTCCATAGTTTCTGGATCCACTGCATCGCGCTGCAGAACACTTGCATTATGCAGCTGCTGCTGCTGATCTTCATCGGGTGGTTCTGCTGTTTCCAGCTTCTCAAGGAAGTGTATCAACTTTGCCTTGTCAATACATGGCAGCATTGTCCCGTTTGCCGCAAACAGTGCCCTCGATGTCAACGTGAACTCATAGTTGCCGATGGCTTGTTTCTGGTCGATGTCTCGCTTTGACCTGGCAAGGACCATCAGCCTTCCGTACAGATCCTTGGTCTTCTTCAGATCTACAGTCTTGTCTCTGAGTTTCACACTCGTTTTCTTGTTGCCAGACATAAACATGTTGTTGTTGTGTTTCTTTACTGGTGCCCAGCGGCTGACGTCCCCATTGATTCGCTCTGACACGTACTCTTCATACAACTTCTGCCCAGTGACATCAATGTTCAGGATCTGTGGCACATACTCGTCTGGGATGTAGGCATGGGTGATCAGATTGTGCAGCTGGTCACCTTCAGTGGCAAATGGATTGCCATGACTTAGAATCGCAGCCTTGATCTTGTCGATTGCGTCATGCTCCATTTTGACTGCACTTGGTCTAAGGTCATGGTGCTCTGTGACCTTGCCAGCTTCCACATCAAACTGACTCTTGAACTTGCTCGACAGGCATGACAGTTTTGATGCAGCCATGAAAAACCTCTGTCTAGCGTTGGCGTTGTTGGAGATGCCAATCAGTCCAAAGTGAACCTTCATCAGCTTGTTTAGATGTTCGCATGCGTGGTGTACACCAATGGATACAAACAGGATCTCGTTTTTGGTGACGGATATGTTTCCAGCTTTCAGTTCCCTCCAGGTATTGGGGTGGTCTGTTCTCAGGTCATACATGTCTGCGATGTACCGAGACCAGAGTCACTTGTACTTGATCCGGTCCATAGCAAAGAACATCTTGCTCAGTGCTTCTCCAGCTTCGAGATGGAGCACCAGGTCAGCGTTTCGGAATGCCGCCACGAAGAACAGGATTAATTGTCTCCACTCGGTGTAGGTAGTTTATCATTGATTTGAACATGGCATTCTTGGATCTTTGGGCCTCCCAGTCCTGGAATGTCTTCAGCACTTCAGCATTGGTCAAGGCTTGAAGGAGGGTGATGTTGGCATGTTTCACGGATTCAGCCTTTGTACATTTGTTTAAAAAAAAATAGTGAAAAAATAAGCAGCCATTTTGAAAATCTAAGATGGCCGCTTTGTGGTTATGTTTAGCTTATTTTACTTTGTACCACTAGCTTCCTCACCCCTGAAAATGTATGTTTAGCCGTTAAAATCATGACTTTAGGCCACCTGGATGCTGAGATATTGAGAAACACCCATTTTGAAGGCGGCCGTTTCGAAAATCTAAGATGGCCGCTATGCATGCTTTCGGCAAATTGTAAACATTGGTTTTCTGATTGCCTATACTATACAGATTCCAAAAATGTATAGGTTCGCAAATCCCCCTCAAAAAGTTGACAAAATTTAATATCTGGACATAGTGAACTTGACTATTACAGGAAAATGCAGTTTACTTTGCACACTATTGATTGGGGCCCGGACAAAGCTCATGAAATCAATTTCAACTTTCAAGTCTTAATTTCCTCACTTAACTCAATCCCCTCACTATACTCCTAACTTTTAAGCTATCGCTGACGTTGATAACCGCTTGGGAGTCTTAACATCAACAGATACGTACGGTTACCCTTTGACTGAATCAATTTCAAATTCGAAAATTCGAAAACGATCAATGCGATGGAAATAACGTTGATTATATGGCGTGCACTCAGTTTATTATATTTGCATTATTTCGTCGGTGTCAGCGGGGCGCGCTCGCGCTTCAACATGGAGAATACGCGCAAGTATGTAAAGAACTCCTTAAATAAGTTTATTCGGTTGGTTGATAATAGAGCTAACTTGGTAAATTTCTACTCGACCGTGAAGTTCAAACGTACTGCTAGCGTTTCGGGTCTTAACGGGAAACTTTTTCCCCAGCTTTGAAAAAGTCTTCCGTTAGGACGCGAAACGTTAGCAGTACGTTTGAACTACACGGTTGAGAGGAAATTAACCAAGTTAACTCTATGAAAAAAAATGTCTAACATAATTTCGCTTCGTCATCGCCATTAAAGTGCTCGACAGACCTATAAAGGCATTGATCCACCATCCGCTATTTACGGATACACGTTAGATGAGCATGTGTAGTCACCACGGCCGAACTCTCATGTAATGATGATGGATATCATAGAAAATCATCGGAATTAACTACATAAACATGTTGGCCAAGAAATCTGCAGATATTGCTGCATTACGTTATATTATTTTTTGCGCAATGTAAAACTGTTCAGTCGTGACGAGCAGACAGTTTTCGTTAGTGGACCTTGATCTACAACGTGCTCACGTTAACACACGTTCGTGGGCATTGTCACGTAGGTCACAATACTCCGTTGCGGAAAGGTACGGCAGTGCTCTTTGATATTTGCTTAAACGATAGCATTTGATTACACTGACAGTAGCGCATTCAGACCCGTAACGAGCATTTCAGAAGAACTGGACCTTTGTGATCAGAAGATAGACCTTTGGAGTCAGCCAACCTAGCCCGTGTTCTGCATGAATAAAATTATTACATGAATGCCACAGAAACACTGTAAATACTTTCAGAATGTTTCACATTGTAATGACCTATGTACAATTACGTACAAACTAGTACACAACTTTGAATATAAGTCAACGCACGTGTATTCAGAGCATTGATTAACACATAAATATGTTCATCAGTCTTTGCCACCGTAATATTTTTTTTTAAACAAGCATTTTAAAAACTCCATAACCCCGACAGTAGCTTTCACAGTACGCCATAGTATGCGGCTTAGTTTTAGTTTCATTGATTGGAGCGTGCTGAAGACGTCTATAGATTCTTCTTGATTACAGGATACGTGTCATAGTACGTATACTGATCGTGGCGGGCACAAAGAGCATCTCCTCACGTAGTGATTTTACTTTTTCTACCTTTTCTACTTTTTTTCGGTGCGTATATCTGTATTACACGCCATTGGACATGAGCAAGTGAAATGGCAAATGGCGTCGTTGTCATGTCAGCTTGACAGCATTTTTTCAGTCATGCACCTTACGCCTGGTATTTTTCCGCTTAGTCATACATGTCGTTCCTAGCAGCTAACTGCCCCTTCACTAACTAGTAGGCAAATGTCTCTCTCCTTCTCTGTTTATATCTTTTAATTCGGTCTACTATACGTACACAAAACACATTATGTATGTATAATTTAGTGCACCGATGAAAATGTTAATAATTAATAGTTCAAGATATGTTTAGACATCACTTTAAAATCTCAAGATAATTGGGCAAAAAACTGGCATGAAAAAGCGAGATATGTGAAATTAGTCATTTTTGCTGATATAAATTAAGGAACTAGCTCTTATGCGAAATCACATACTAGAGACACACATTGGAATGCTGTAACTCGTGAATTACTGCATGCTATTGGAGCATTGGAATGACAGCAAAATCCAACTAATCCTCATTTTTGGGGGCACAACAACAAAATATACAAAAAGTATATTAAATGAGAATGACCATGAGAAATACATGTAATCCTATCATGATTACAGGATTAAAGATCTTTATCCGTGTGTTCCTGATCTAATCGTACATGTTGTTTTTATTTACAAACCGTATTCTCCGGTTAACGCTGAGTTAAAAGACCATGGCAAGTGATGAAAACCACAGTAAGACATGCATGCATATAATCGACACAATTCTGTCTTAGTGACTTTACCTGGGTTACTGCAAATATATATTCAATCAAGAACGTATTAAGTATGTACTTATTATATATGTAATCATTATATATGTACTTATGTAAGTAAGTATGTACAAGAGCGTGCATGCTTAATACGCTCGATCTTGATTCAATTCAGCGTCAAAGAAAACGATCATACGACACTCTAAATTATTTCTGAGAGAAATATGCGTTTCGTGCTGCTGGCAATATATTATGCTTCGTGTGATCTTCCCGGTTCTTATCGTTTTCCTTCTATTAAACATTTTAATAAAGGGCATTCTGAGAAGAAAGATTTTATGCATGTTCGAACATCGTCAAGCATGTAGTTTGATGCAGCTTAAAATGATCAATCGTATACTCGTGATTGTTTTTTATACGCAGGCCTTAAATCTGCCGAAACATTTTCCACTAGTTACTGAGACGACATGCCTGAGCACAGTCAATTAAAATGCTGTCGCGCTAGGTCAGCAGTTCGTTCGTCCGGACCATGACTGGTTCTTAATGGAATGTGTAACGCGGTAGATGGCAATTAAGTGGTCATTACTATTGGAACGATAGGGAAGGAACTGAATATACGAAAGTTGCAATAACATTGTTGATCAATGTTGAACAAAATTTGACCCATATTTCTGGGAAACAATTGTAATTATGAGCTGAAGTCTTTTTAATTCATTCAGACCTCAATCGAATTAAAAAACTAAATCTAGCTATAATATATTCTTTGGTAAGTATAGCTCTTTATATGTGGTAGAGTAATAATGATGAATATAATGATGAAGATGCTAATGATGATAATAATAATAATATATATATATAATATTAATAATAACCACACTGCCCAATAAGTGCAGAAAATCGCACTACTGGGAACAGCACACATCCTGCAAAAAAATTCTGGATTGAATCCTTATGTCCCAGGTTGGGAAACGGCCAACCCAGAAGCCACCGGCTAATGCCGTGATCCACTCTGGAAATAATAATAATAATGGTAATGATAATTATGTTACCAACATGAAATAATATTTATTAGATGCATATTCTAAACGATATAGAAGGTGCATGCCTTACAGAATCGGAAAAAAATTAACGTTTATACGATTTACGCTTGTAACGACGCGCTAAAATTTACGTTACGAAAATGAGTCAACCTTATTCTGACAGATTCG
>NW_014577071.1:950792-954041 GCF_000485595.1 Priapulus caudatus
CGGCGTACGTAACGAACGAACGTAGCGTACCGCCGTACGCGACGAGTGGTACGAACGGTTACGGTAGTACTAACCTAACCGTTACCGTACACACACGCGCACACACACACACACACACACACACACACACACACACACACACACACACACACACACACACACACGCACACACATGTAGGGCCTAGTCACTGCGAAGTTTTACGTTTTGATTTAACGGCAACGCATCGCGACGCTCGTCGCATCATAGATCCACGTCGACTATCCGACAGTGCGGCGTGCGGGCGTAGAAGCTAATGCCTCTCGGATACGCATCATCCAACCTCCCCTGCGAACCACCGCTAGTCGGCCGCACCGTCTGCGGTGAGAATCCGTTAGGCGTCAGCTCGTCTGCACTGCCTTCTTCGCGTAGGCAGTCGTAGTTCCGACTCAAGTTGACATCGTCCGACTCTGTGAGCCTGCGCCTACCGTTCTCGAACATCGTGCTGTTGCCCATGAAACGCTGCGAGGCACACTGCGGATGCTTTTGCGCCAGCGCGTTCCCATTCCAAGTCGCTCGCCGAGACTGTTTCTCCTTGCTCTCCTTGCTCTGCTGCGCGGACGACGACGCCTGGTCGTCGAAGGGCGCGGTTGTCTGGGTGACGTCACCGCTTACCGGGTTATGAATGACGTCACCGTTTGCCGGGCTCCGAATGACGTCACCGCTCAGCGGGCTCTGAGTGACGTCACCGTTCGCCGGGATTTGAATGACGTCATTGCTCTCCGGGGTTCGCGTGACGTCACCGTTCAGCGGCGCGCGCGTCGAGACGTCGGTCGCGGCATCCGCGGATCCGCTGAGACTGCTACACGACGTGCCTTCTCTAGCCATGTCGCGACTACTCGATGCCAGCGACGTTCCGTCGTCGGCGCGCGTGTTGTCGGCACCATCGTCGATGCTGACGACGGCCTCCGACGTCACGTTCGACGCGTCCGTGTCCGAATGGTGCAGCTGCTGCTTCAGCATTATCCACTCGCCAGGTGTCGCGTCGGCGGCGGCGTCGGCGACGGCGTCGGCGAGCGCCGCGCCGAGCGCCGCCGAACATTCGGCGTGCAGCGCCGCCGTCTCCTCCTCGATCGTCGGCGGCACGTACGGCCGCAGCGACGCCGCGCTTCCGCACGAGCCGGAAGTCCTAAACGTGGCGCCACCTAGCGCGTGTTTGTCGAGCGAGCGCTCGAGCGAGCGCTCGAGCGAGTTCGTCGCCGTGCGCGACAGCGACTGGTTGCTGCCGGCGTAGCCGCGCGTGCGCATTGAGCTGACGTTCGTGCGCACCGTCGCGTTCGACGCGAAGCTGCGGCTGTTCGGGTCCTCGCTGAAGCTGGCGCGATAGCGGCCGACGCGGCGCGCTTGCTGGTCGCGTCCGCAGGTGAGAATGTGAATGAACGCCTGCCGGAATCGCTTCGACATCGAGTAGTAGATGAACGGGTTGACGCAGCTGTTGACGAAGCCGCTCAGGTTGATGAAGAGCATCGTGAAGATGTAGTTGCTGTGCTCGAAGAACGACGGCGTCTGGTACGTCGTCACCATCGTCACGACGAAATATGGCGTCCACGAGACGATGAAGGCAAGGCAGACTACGACGACCATCTTGGCGACCTGTGAGTAACAGCGAGCGTGCGTTAACAAGACAAGTGCGTACCCGCGTGCGAATCAAACATGCTAATGTATGTATAATATCAGGAATGAATAATAATAGATAATAATAGATAATGTTAGATAATAAAAATCTATTATTATTCACTCCTGATAATCTTTTATATTATAATATAATTATTTTATCTATAATTATAATAATATAATATATATTATTTTGTATGATATTATATATATAATATATATATATACATGTATGTATATATATATGTATATATATATATATATATGTATATATATATATATATATATATATTATATACCGTAATAACACGTCTAAGGTCGTATCTCTAGCCCGATTCCGAACTCAAATGAGCAGGAGTAATGAAACATGGCACGCGCTATGAAATAGTTGCGTCGTTAATAAAAGATGGGTAACTATAGTATAAGCCGGGGTTGACACCTCCACCACGACTCCGAGTGCCGCCCGCCAGCGCTCTGTTTCACGTAAACACGTTAGCGTGCGTTACTAAGACCACTTATCACGCCCGCGCGAGTTGAGATGAGAAAGTAACTGCCAGGTTAAGTGCGTATATTGCCACTGTGTGACCTTCAGTAGATAGAGTGCATAGACGCTAGTTGAGTGCGCGCGCTCAATATTTATTATTATTATTATTATTATACAGATTAACTCCTCGCTTCTTCCCCGAGCATGACCTCCAGCTGACCTTCTTTCTGCTCTCGTCCTGCCGACTAATGCGGTCGCCCTGCGCCGTCCGATGTCGTGAGTTCGACTCTGCTGACAGCATCTCGGCGACGTCGCTCTGCAGCAGCAGGCGGGCGATGCCGACGCATGTGACCGTGATGAAGATGAGCGGAATCAGGTAGATGAAGACAAAGAGGAACGTGAAGTAGTAGCGCTGGAAGTTGCGCCCGATGAGGCCGTCCAGGTCGTGCGCGCACATGCGTCGCTCGATCACTCCCAGCTCGCTCACGAACGTGTGGTCGAGCGTCAGCGCGCGGCAGAGGAAGGGCGAGGCGACGACCATCGGGATGATCCAAACCGCCACCAGGATGCGTCGCGAGCGCGCCTTGCTGTTAAACCGACGCGCCTCTAGTGGATAGACGATCGCTACGTACCTGGAAAATGTATATACGGCGTTGCGGTGAATTGCTTGCGCGCGGGAACCGATTTTTCATTTTTCGGAAACGGACAAGACACATTGCGACTATCTGCGCGGCTGTCGGGAATAAATGGAGAAAAGCGTCTCGACGGCAATTTGTCGAGTACGTGAGTGTGTGTGTGTGTGTCGAACGAACGAACGCCCAAACACCCGCGCGACCGTCCGCCCACCCCACACACACACACGCGCGCGCTCATACGCACGCACACGCACCACACACACACACACACACACACACACACACACACACACACACACACACACACACGCACGCACGCACACACTCGCGCGCGCACGAGCGCTCATACACATGCACGCACCACACACACGCGCGAGCACACGCACGCATTCACACACACACACAACACGCATTCACACACACACACACACACACACACACACACACACACACACACACACACACACACACACACACAC
>NW_014577071.1:955788-957603 GCF_000485595.1 Priapulus caudatus
CACCGGCTAATGCCGGGATCCACTCTGAAAATGATAATAATAATGGTAATGATAATTATGTTACCAACATGAAATAATATTTAATAGATGCATATTCTAAACGATATAGGAGGTGCATGCCTTACAGAATCGGAAAAAAGTAACGATACGAGTTAACGCATGTAACCACCGCTAAAGAACGTTACGAACAATTGAGTCAACCTTATCTGACAGGATTCGCACTTCTGTAAAGGATGACAATAACAAAACTACACGTTTATTTGCAATTTCTCACATAAAGAACATACAATTTAATACCACAAATAAACAATAAAGCTCGCGTACAACCTCTATACACTATATTCGGTCAACATTTTGCGATATAATGCATATATTAATCCTAACTAGTTGCACATTGTGGAGTAAATTATTGATGCATGCGCCGAATAAGCGATTGCCCTCATTAACAAAATTATTCACTAATTGCTATTGCTCATCCTTAGTTAATTATGCAGAAAATAGTTGATGATGCCACGCTGATAAGCGGGATTTCATTCTGAACAACAACTAGGGGAAAATAAAGGCTGTCTTGCGCCAAGCCTTACCACACTTTAGATGCTATACCGTCTGAAGCAACTAACAATACTCGTATTTTTTATGATTCGGGTTATGTCTCAGTGATAACGACCGTGGGGTCGACGGTAGAGACAGGAAGAATGACAGGATAAACACGGATATTGCGACGGTTTACCTGTGGAGTACGCGTTCAAGTTATAGACCAACATGTTCTGCTTGTATCTAATATAACAAATACGACATACGCATATAGGGGCCTACGCTCTCCTATGACACTATTTGTCATAGGAAGATTCTTCCTATGACAAATATTGGCGAGTCAACTTCGTTCCGCTTTACAGCTCAAATTCACTTCTTGCGTTCATAATAGCGCTCCTAAACGCCTATGATGCGCACAACACATACAACAATATTTGTCATAGGAAGTATCTTCCTATGCCAAATAGTGACATAGAAGAGAGTATATGCGTATGTCGTATTTGTTATAGATGCTAGCAGAACAGGCTGCTCATGCAGCAAACTGCTAGCAAGCGTAACGCGCGGTGATGGCAAACTCACGAAGACCGAATTTTCGCTCGCGCCAGCTTATCTAGAACAACATCCAAACATTAAAGACGGTAAAACAAACACGTGTTATGTTTCGTCGCTCACATGCTCGTGCCTCGAACCTCCGACGAGATTATCAAGTTAAGCGATCAGGTCCAATCAAGTTAATCAATCAATCAATCGATCAAGTTGATCTAGGCTCGAATAATGAAGAAAAAACATCGTACCTTCGACCGTTTTACAATTTCTTTCTATATTGATATATATATGTTTTATCCGATTGACAAATCGCAGAAATTCCGTCCGTTTGAATAGTCTATATTTTCTCAACCTAAACGGTTACAAACGCGCAACAGCGTCTCTGCATCGTCACGCAAAGATTGTGGGGGTTGCAATCTTTGCCGTTGCGATGGCCACACACACACACACACACATACACACACACACGCACGCACTCTCACACACACACACATACACACACACGCGCGCGCACACACGCACACACACACACCCACACGCACACACACACGCACACACATGTAGGGCCTAGTCACTGCGAAGTTTTACGTTTTGATTTAACGGCAACGCATCGCGACGCTCATCGCATCATAGATCCCGTCGACTATCCGACAGTGCGGCGTGCGGGCGTAGAAGCTAATGCCTCTCGGATACGCATCATCCAACCTCCCCTGCGAACCACCGCTAGTCGGCCGC
>NW_014577071.1:959369-961148 GCF_000485595.1 Priapulus caudatus
GCCACCCATTCACACACACAACACACACAACACACCACGACACACACACACACACACAAGAGCCCTTCCCCGGTTCCACACACACACACACACACAACACCGCATTTCGCACACACACAGCACACCACACACACACACCACCACACGAAACACAGCCACACACTCACATCATTCACGCTCACTCACTCACCATTCACGTGCACCTCACAGCACACACACACACGACACACACACAGACCACCGCACGCACGCACGCGCGCACGCACGCACGCACGCACGCTCGCACGCACGCAATATACTACGCACAGCATTGCAGGAAGTTTCTACTAAAGCGCTACAAATTGCGAAGTTGCGAAATTGCATTGTATTTTAAGGTCGGAGCGAATCATTTCGAACGAAGCCAATAACCGTCATTCGGATACGATTTAACAGGCGATGCACGTCGCCGGTAGGGGGCGGGCTATAGATGCTCCGACGCCAAATTCTTCCGATTTCACCAGCCACAGCTGCCTGCGATGGTTCATGTACTAGGCTAGCGTGAACTAATTATTCCTTCTGTTCGAATTCCCTTTTACTTAGTACTCACTTTTATTAGTTACATTGAATTTTGTCGTACTTTTATTTAACGCTACGTATCTAACAACCTTTACGTCGTCTGTTTATCACTGATGCGCCGGAAAGCGGATGTCGGAAACGTCTTGCTTATCCAGAAATTAGTGCTTCTAATTATTATTTGAATAACTTTACGTGCCTTGAAAATCTTTTTTAGCTTTTTTATAAACGTACTCACGTATACTCTAAGGGTTTTTCTAGCTAGTATATTCGCAGGTCAATATATACCGCATAGACGCACTTGAGTGGAGCTAGTGCATGGACGTCTTTTGGCAAACGTAAGAATGCACTCAGAGAAATGAAAGTAATTCAAATGGTTCACCAACAATGACCGCATCTCTAGGGTGACTACATTCGTCTGTTACTCAGAAAAATACGTACTCCCTCTGCTGCTGTACTATACTGATGAAGTGCGAGATTTTGATCACGTATTCGTAGCTGAAGGGAAGTGTTCTTTTATTCATACGTAGCCGAACTGCAAAATGACTGATGGCTTGCGGAAGATATAATAAATAAATGTATTTCCCATTTTAAGATTTTTTAAATTGGAACGAGTGAAATCGCTACTCAAGATGTATCTTTATATTAATCATTTATCGGCAGGCCAGGATATAGTCAGCACGGTGTGAGAGGCTGATTTTGTAAACGCTATCTAGTCTTTCGTTTCTCAGAATAAAATGTTCTTTGCTCTTCGGCATTTTTATGATATCTCTCTACTTTGTCGCTTTTTTCCTATAAGTAGCAGGACGCTACAATCTGTAAGTTAAGAAATCACGCGTATTTCACGATTTCATAACGTTTTGATTACACAGAGAGTCTCAGAGTCAAGTTATGCATCATGTTAATCACCATATCCACGCTTACTATAATTATAGTAATTAGACAGAGGGCACTCACGGAGAGTGCATACCTCCGCGAGCATGTAACATGTATGTGCTCGCTGGTGGCGGCTGCTGACTGACTCGCCTGCTGCTGCCTCGCCGCTCACTGGTGGCTGCTGCTGACTCGCCACTCGCTGACTCGACGCGCTATCGAACGCGCCGCCCGCTCGCTGACTCGACGCGCTATCGATCGATGGCTACACACACACACACACACACACACACACACACACACACACACACACACACACACACACACACACACACACACACACACACACACACA
>NW_014577071.1:961173-965688 GCF_000485595.1 Priapulus caudatus
GTGTGTGTGTGTGTGTGTCGTAGTGTGTGTGTGTGTGTGTGTGTGTGTGTGTGTGTGTGTGTGTGTGTGTGTGTGTGTGTGTGTGTGTGTGTGTGTGTGTGTGTGTGTGTGTGTGTGTGTGTGTGTGTGTGTGTGTGTGTGTGGTGTGTGGATGCGTGTGTGTGAGAGAGAGAGAGAGAGAGATTTATATATATGTCTACATCATCAGTATGAAACATGGCTCATTGAAAATTATTTTGATACCACACATATGGAACCAAATGATTCGTGATTATCTTCGTGACACAAACAGTATATGTATATATAGTGTCCCCATTACTCAGATAAACTCCTATCACCTGAAGTAGGTTAACATGTCAATTGTAACAGCTAATCATTTTCAAACAAATAAATAATAGTAGGCTATATAGCTGTAAATATATCGTCAGCAGTGAGTAACGGAAGAGAATATCGCGTGTCATTAAACATCAATTAAAGTAGCCCGGTGAACGGTGCTGCCACTGAGCGTAAAACTTCTCGCCACCATTGAATGGCTATTAGAAACTCTGTCTATGCACTACGAAATTCCTTGTCGAACCTCATTAAACTTGTGACTGCACTACGAGATTCCATGCCATACCCCAAAATAACTGCCCCGCGAGATGTCACTAGCAGCTAGACCCTTACGGTGAGCATATGTTTCCATGAAACAGAGTATTCGCGTGACGTCAGTGTACGTCAGTGTGACGTCAGTGGTTATCTATACACCATAGATAGTGTTTGGTACTATGACACGCGTATATAAGAGAGCCGAGTCGGTTTAAAGTTAGTAGTAGGGTTAGAGTTAGGTTTAGGGTTAGGGTTAAGGTTTTTGCATCATTCCTTGATATACGGAAAGTCTGATGTGGAAGTTGATATGCGTAGTATGGAATATGACCATGCGCAACCGCAAAATTTTTTTTAACAACAGTTTTTTTCCTAACCCTAACCCTAACCCTAATCCTAACCCTAACCCTAATCCTAACCTAACCCTAACCGTAATCCTAACCTAACCATAACCCTCAACAGAAAAATAAAAAAAATAAAAAATAAACAGATGGGACTCGAACCAGCGACCTTCAAGATGTAACGCTCGCGGCTATTCAGCATTATTGAAAATACTACATTACATATGCTAAATAAGCAAATACCCTGATCTGTGGTCGAACTGTGTTGTGAAAAGAAAATTCGCTGCGCAACCAGCCATGCAACCACCAGCACCATCAGCAGGCTGTATGCATTCAACTTTGGAGATAGCCGAGTTCGTGCGTGACGTACACTGACGTCACGCGGATACTCTGTTTTATGGAAACATATGCCGACCTCCGCTTACGTGTGAGCTCGAGCTCTACGGTTTATGATTATATACGGGGGGGAATAATTAGGGACAATGTTTATTTAATATTTATAGAAGTGAGTAATTAATTCTTGTTCATTGAGTTACGCTTACTAAATCGTAGGTAGACTAAGGCTAGGTGTTGGCTTATTGCAGGGCTTACAATTAGCTCTAGTATTGTCCAGAGAGCCATGATACAAGATTGCGTGGCACAGCTTTGCTGTTGATCCCGACCGCTGCGCGCGGATGAGACGCGCAGTTCCGCGGGACATGCGCACGTGACCGCGGGGATGTTCAAGTATGAAGCGCTGTCCGCAGTAGAGACGTGCGCCAAATTCGAGGCCCGGCGCACGTCTCCACAACGGTCAGCGGATGATCTGTAGTTTTAGACGATAACAATGAAGACTTTGTTCTAAATAAAAACTTTCGGCGGCTAAATAAGAGCAATATACAGACCTTTGAATTTCTTTACTAGTCAGTCAAAGGGATTGTTGGGGGTCCATTATGCAGAGCTTGCAATTGAAATGGCCCATGAAATTGTCAAGTGGAATTGTGTTTTTCGGAATCCCAAAGAAAATGTCTCTCTGTTACATGCACCCCCTCCCTGATCAATC
Organism: Priapulus caudatus; assembly: GCF_000485595.1. Lineage (NCBI taxonomy): Eukaryota > Metazoa > Priapulida > Priapulimorpha > Priapulimorphida > Priapulidae > Priapulus > Priapulus caudatus. The sequence continues at coordinate 963,142 of NW_014577071.1, forward strand.
ACGCATTTAGGCGTAAACAATAACAGATATGAAATTGTGTTGAGTTTATGGCTCTTGGCGCACGTGCATTGACGTACAAGACTGATGACAGGGCTCAAGGGTAGAGAGCATGGTTGTGAGAGCAAAGCCGATGTGTTACGCTACATAGTTGTCAATCTCGCCGTGCTCTCTATCCTTGTACCACAGGCGGCTTAGAACGTCTCAATAAAAATAAATCTTTACACAATTTTTCACAATTATCGACCGCCTGTGTGCAAAATAGGTGAACGTATGTGAAACATATACGGTTAGTACTTACTGTGACATATCCGTCACTAACTGACACCACTAAATTGGTAAAATGTTCCATGCACCTTAAGAAATGTGAGAAATTACGAGGTTATCATCGCAGAACTCCCGAACGCCGTACGTCACAAAGCTATAGTATGCCTAACCTCCGATATCTATTTCGAGACCCGCTAAGCCAAGCATAAAGCGCGCGGGCAAAACGTCACTAACACAGCTACGTTCATTGGCTAAAACAATTCAGTAGCGCGGTTAGGGATTTTCGGAATTATTTAATTTTAAGAAAAACTTCAATGTTAAATAAATGACGCACTCGTTCACTTCTGAAAGCGGGTAAAAATGCCTAATTTGTCCACTTCGGTGCGAAATGCATCAGCCGGGCCTTTCATTATTTACGAAAAGCAAAGTCTCGCCAAACACCTACACGCAGTAACGGGTCACGTCGTTGACGCCCCATTCATGCCCATCAACGAAGAAGGTGGGGCTTATTCCGATTACGGAGATGCCAAAAAGCAACAGAAGGACGTAGCGCAGTGCGCTAAACGACGTGCTATTTTCGTTTTTGTGCCAAACTCTATACGTAGGAAACCATTCTAGCCTAGCAGAATGCCCTAGTTCCTGAGATCGGCGATTTGGTACTGTGATGGGTCCCCACCTTGTATTATATTATAGAGAGGTGCGGCGTAGGCTGTGATTGAAAGACACAAAGTGTCAATCCTCGGCGCGCCTCGGCATCATGGCCGCATCACGTCTAGTAGCAGTAATATTTACTCCTGATTTTGCTTATTACATAACAATTATTGCCTGGTTGTTAGGACAATGAATATTGAATGTTTAAGCTAGCGTTTAAGTTTCAATTTATTGAATTATGCGTAATAGATCCTGGATAGTCTAATTGCTAGCATGCGGAATTGTCCTTGGTCACAACGTTCACAGTCGACCCTGATTATAGTATAATCCGCTTTTGATTTAACATTTAACAAAACAATCGTACGTTGCCTGGTTGTTCGGGCAACATGGAATTTTGTGGAACTCGAAAATCAATCTTATTCTCTCAACTATTTATTATTATTATATATATATATGCGTGTGTTTATTTTTTTTCTTTATGTTACAGTGCTTGATACATCACACTGTGTGCACTGACAGTCACCCCCTCCCACACACACACACTGACACACACACACACACACACACACACACACACACACACACACACACCTGCCAATTGTTACTCTTTGCTATACCATTAATTCCTACTACTATAATTAAATCAGGGATCGATGCCTATAATTATAGTAAGAGTAGTCGGGTCGCTGAAGATGAAATATCGACGCTACCCGGAAATTAGACTAGAGCTCAATTGCCTCGCGTGAGTGGAAACCGACCTCGGTGTGACCGTGGTGCTACATCCCGTTTAGCTGTGCATTTCACGCACGAGCGATCGATCTCTAACTCGTTTTTGCACGTAATGAAGATCAGCGACATTTCACGATTGCGGCTAGACAGTGTGCTAGCCAGAGACCCGTCTACCCGTCTCTTGGACGGCCCATTCTTGGATGAGACGGATGAAATTCGATAGAGACGGCATGAGGACGGCCCAATTTTATAATACACCTTGTATAACTAACAACAGTGGTTATGAGAATATAAAATCATATCAAATTCCTGTCTTTTTGACATTTCAGACTAAATTCCTTCAATTTTAAGGTAAGACCCTCTCCTCTAGCGCGCTTCGCTCAGATGGTGAGACTCGTTTTTTTCTGGCTAACACCCTGCGGTTAGATAAAGATAACGAAATTTTTCCTCCTGTGATCCTCTGCTAAATATCTTTGCGGTGACCACTCAAATCTGATTAGACTTTCAGGTAATTTTCAGGTAGTTATTTATCCTGTGTAGAATTACCAGGAAATTGTTGTTCGTCGTATATTTGCAACTCGCTCGGTGGTCACCTTGCCGTGTACTATAAGATGAACATGATTGTACAGCAGTGATCGTGAACATAATTAATTCATACTAAGTGTATATTAATTTATAGTATATTAAGCATATGTCGATATATAGTATATAGTTAAACAGGTATTAATACTATTGATAATAGCAATAATACTGATAATTATAACGATAATGATAATGATAATGATAATAATAATAATAATAATAATGATAATGATAATGATAATGATAATGATAAAGATAATGATAATAATAATAATAATAATAATAATCCACATTATTATTGTTATTAATATTACTGGATCG
>NW_014577071.1:970721-983262 GCF_000485595.1 Priapulus caudatus
TTTGCAAATCGTGGGAAAACTCAATCCGGTCACGAGCGGCCAGGAGTCTATCGTGGCCATGCATTCGTCACGTATATAGTTTCGCATCAGGCATAGAACCTTCGCGATGCCAGCCCGCAAGCAGTGAATTTCAGCTGCAAAACGAAGTTGACTCGCCAATATTGTCATAAGAAGAATTTTTCTATGACAAATAGTGTCATAGGAGAGCGTATATGCGTATTTCGTATTTTTCATAGATGCTAGCAGAACAGGCTGGCATCGCGAAGGTTCTATGCCTGATGCAAAACTATATACGTGACGAATGCATGGCCACGATAGACTCCTGGCCGCTCGTGACCGGATTGAGTTTTCCCACGATTTGCAAAACACGGCCGTCCATTCCCAAATGCAAACTAAATCACTTGGTCTGAGCATCGGGTCGTTCTATATGGTTGCGCGAGTGTTGCTTTACTTCAAAGAGGTGTCGAAATGTACAGCGTGCATCCATCCGTATACATACATAGACCGCGTACGTGTCAATCAACAAGATTCGACGCGCTGGCTACCTAGCGTACGTTGACGCTTTTTGAAGACGCTGACAGCGAGAGAGAGAGAGAGAGCGCGCGAGAGAGAGAGAGAGAAAGAGAGAGTGGGGATAGCGGGAGAGAGAGAGAGAGAGAGAGAGAGCGCGCGCGCGAAATCTAATCCCTTCCCGCTGTTTAATACGGTTAACGAACGTGACCAAACCACTTTTGTCCTGACGCGTTCGCGTGAGGAAGAGAGAAAGAGAGAGAGAGAGAGAGAGAGAGAGAGAGAGAGAGAGAGGGGGGAGGGGAGAGAGAGAGAGAGAAAGAAATAGAAAAAGAGAGAGTGAGAACGGGAGAGAGAGCGTTCGCGAGAGGAAGAGGGGAAGAGAGAGAGAGAGAGAGAGAGAGAGACAGAGAGAGAGACAGAGAGAGGAAGAGAGAGAGAGAGAGAGAAAGAAAGAGAAAAAGAGAGAGGGGAGAGCGGGAGAGAGAGCGCGTTCGCGAGAGGAAGAAAGAAAGAGAGAGAGAGCGAGAGAGAGAGAGAGAGAGTGAGAGAGAGATAGAGAGAGAGAGAGAAAAGGCGAGGAAGAGAGAGAAAGAGAGAGAGGGCACGCGAGAGAGAGCGTTCGCGTTCGAGCGCGAGAGCGAGAGAGATAGCGCGCGCGCGAGAGAGAGAGATTAGTTAGTTAGTTAGTTAGTTAGTTAGTTAGTTAGTTAGTTAGTTAGTTAGTTAGTTAGTTAGTTAGTTAGTTAGTTAGTTAGTTAGTTAGTTGATATCGTTCGTTTACTATAGTTCGTGCAGCACTTGAGACATACTCGACGATGAACTACACACAAATGTCTTCATGCTTTCATGGCGGCCGCAGGCACTGCCATTAACGCTCGTTTCATATAACACTTGTCAATGAGCGCTTGATTTGGAGCAACATGAGAACCGTCGCACCAATATATTGCGTGAGAGACATCGATAAAAGGAGAGAGAGAGGCAAGATGTGGCAACGATAATTGGATTTTAATTGCCTCCCATCTCCGAGAGAGGGAAAGGTTCGGTTAGATATTCTACCTGTGCGCGTGATAGCTTTCAATATCTCGCTTCGAAAATTACGTACGTGTTATAATAAATATTGGCATGCGCTGTGAACGTAAATTTTAATTATTCTTTTATGTGTAACGTAAATTTGGATTCACCCTTATTGCGGTCGCCATGAAGGCATGGAGACATAATATGTGTGTAGTTTAAATGTGTTGTCTTAATAAGATACATGGCCTTTCAAGATTTTGCAGGTGTTATGCGTAGAGTGTTAGGTCCTAGGTCGATAGAATTTTTGTTTGTTGCAGAAATTTCATGACGGTAGCAATACAAATGGGTTTATATGTATATTTATATAACACAGACGAGCACGCAATAGGTATTCTAAACATTTTTGCTGTGAGGTTACTCCGCGGTTACGTATACATAGCCCATAGCAAGCAATTAATGTCAGGAACACTAATATCAAATCGTCCAGATTTTTTGGATTTTTAGCTAGTTGAGAAACAATCTTATCAAGTAAGAATTTCACGATACGTTTAGTCCCGTTAGTTCTTCCTTTTAATGTAAAAAAAATGGGAACAAATTTTTTACAAATTTTACCATAGAAAATTCGTGACGTGGTCAATTCAAGCCTCGAATCCGTCCGGCTAAACACGTTTGAATCTTTAATCGTAAATAGAGGGCTGGGGTCTATTCAAAAGACGCCAGTCTTTCGCGCATTTCCTCCTCGTTCATTCATGACACGGCTTGAATTTGCTGTTGACGCTAAAATTTAGAAATTTTATTATACTTCTAATTCCAGCCACTTTTAGATAATGCGACATCATCATCTCCATACATTCACCACAATAGAGTTACAAGGATGCGTAATATGCTGAGCAGGATATTATTTTGTGATATAAGTTATTAGATTACGAGACGAGAATGTAAGATATCGTTGGTTCACTGTTATGGACGGGTAGTCGTAGCAACGTAACACATAAACTTTTCTATTTTTTATTTTTTATTTTTTTTAAAGTTTAATTAGCTTGTTAAAATTACATATATATAATTGTAATGAGCATATAATTTGCCAGTATTAAATCATTTAACTAATTGACGTGTGTAGTACATTAAGATGCGGTCGTGAACATTAATTTTGCTTTTGCATGAGTTAATAATTTTTACTGCCGGGGTATATAGACACTGAAATCTCAGCCAAGGCAGTGTTCATTATTATCAAACGGGCACTACGTATTTACTCAGTATTTTTTGCGTTGCGCTTATTCAACTAGCGCGTAAATACATTTCTTTGTCACGTATATCAGGACCGCGAAGAAAATATGTGATTATCTGATACCGTGCAATGAATAAATATTTAGAAATGTGTTTCGCTTTCAGAGTTTTGGCAAATTTATTAAGCTGTATTATATATAATAAATAATAATATGTATAATGATAAATAAATGATAAATGAACTGTATAATAAATAATAATAATATGTATAATGATAAATAAATGAAATAAGTAATTATAATAAAAATGTTAATACGGCGCATTTGGACCGTCTAAATGGTTAGTTTGAGATGCTTTGTTGTACGATGTGTCTGGTTTATCCTCGCTGCTGGAATACACTAGAGCTTCATCTCATAGACCTTGTGTCTCGTCGTGGAACGATGCGTACCTTCAGCACAAATCGAATATGAAATCGCCCAAACATATATCGCGCAGTACCATGTTTACAGTTATTATACACACTGATCGTATATATTGCCTCCAAATCAATTTCGCCTAAATGAGGCTCTCTATCGTTCCTTGCATTCATCGCACGCGGCTCAAACATCTTGGGAGGAAACTGCACCTTGTATGACTAGCTATCCTTCCTTCCCTTTCACAACATATAGTATTGCACATACTAACCTTACCATGAGTGTCATATTTTAGACTAAATTATAACTATACAGGCGGGTATAGTATATATTATGAAATTCCTGGCCTTAATACGTGTATATAATAAGTCCATCTCCGAGCTAATAGACGAATGATATTTGAGATGAAGCCATGTAACACCGCCCTATCTCTGGTGGCACCCACCGCCCATAGCTCTTACGAACTAACCTTATGAATATCCGCGAAAGTCATGTAGTTTCTTACACACGACTCGGTGAGTCAGCATATTCAAATATGCCGCAATGATATATGACTGCAGTGCAGTAAATCGGTCAATCAAGAACACCTGGTCTGTAGATCGAATTACGAGAGAGAACGGCAAAGGTCACGACGATCAACCCTGCTCGATCTTCCCAATTACGAATGAGATTGAAACACGCGTATATAAAATCAATATAAAATGTCTAGATATAATTTTATCGCAAAGAATAATCGATATCGTTTTATGGTATATATGAAGGCAGATATTAGTCCCACGCCCGAATACGTACCTTCGTACGTTCATTGATATCTCTATTGTATAGATAGATTGAAACGGATGTGATTTAATTGGGTTTTGTAACGATTGATGGCTGTTTCTATTAAGCCAGTCTTATGAGAAGTCTGGAGAATTAAGAAGTATATATAGCAAGGTCTTGAACAAGTGATCGCTGCAAAATCGAAATATTTTTGTTATTATAGTATTATAGTGTTATATATTAGTATATTATTTATTATTTATTATAATGCAATATGTGATTGGCCAAACCTGTGTTCGTGTTTCTATAAATCTGAATTTACGATGCAACGATTTCATTGAACTTTCAACATTGTTACGCAAACGTCATCCACGGTTTATGAGCCGTAGACCTCTGTGAGTTTTAAATAAGAATGCTTCTGTTAACGTTATCTAGAACATACATACCGCGAAACCACAACGTAATAATACCAGACACATAAATAGGTTCGAAATAAACGTGCCTTGGATGTATACTGAGCCATACACGAATACTTAACAAGTAAAACGATCAAATATATAAAGCTCGTTCGTTCGTGCGGACGTGCGGAATGGTTAAAGCAAACGGCGCTCAATCGCATAAAACTTTCACTGGAAGAGAGATTTTCACGGTCAGACTGTTTATGATCGAATCAAGTACGCATGCGGATACTTTATGAATGACGCATATCGGCTCTGCTTCTGCCTTCGGTATAATTCCCCCCCAAGCTAGCTGCTACGCTGACTATAACAAGGCGTGACAGGACGTCAGGGAAGTAACCGAAGCTTCACTGCACAGTGAATCGCACCACTCCGAAAACCGGGATGGGTCTACTAACCTTTGACTCGGTTTGATCTCATTGCCATCAATTAGACTGCGCGCGCTTGCTGCCGGACCCGATCCTCGTATATTATCCTGCGTAGAAACGACGAGGAGCCCATCTAATCAGTATAGGTGGCGCAACGTGTCACGTCCATATTTAGTTTCTGTCCATCGAAGCGCGACCCTTCTACAGCGGCCAGGGCTGTTAGAAGCGCTACTCTTCTACAGCGGCCAGGGCTGTTATAAGCGCTACCATTCTACAGCGGCCACGGCCGTTCGAAGCGACGCATACTCTGTATGATATACCTAGTACGTGTAAACGACGAAGACACACAACACGCCAGGTTGCCAAGTGCCAACGGGACACCCTTCTGATACGGCGATGAGGCGGATAGAGTAGAGATGAGTTCCAAAAACGCGTGACAATTACATTGGCGCTCTGCAAACCCCACGACAGATGGCGCTCTCGCTACGCTCAATTCGAGCGTATCCGGATTGTACGAAGGGGGCGCAGCATGCAGTTTGGGCGCTCTGTTTAACGAGGGATTTATATTAATAACAGCTCGAACGATTCGCGTCATATCTCTGCATCGCAACATGTTCTGCTTGCATCTATGACAAATACGACATACGCATAATATTATACGCTCTCCTATGACACTATTTGTCATAGAAAAATTCTTAGCTTATGACAATACTTGCGAGTCAACTCTCGTTTTGGCAGCTGAAAATTCAACTGCTTGCTTCAATAATAGGCGCTCCTAAAACTACCTATGATGCCACAACACATACCAAGCTAATATTTGTCATCGGAAGAATCTCCTATGACATAATAGTGTATAGGAGAGCGTATATGCGTATTTCGTATTTTTCATAGATGCTAGCAGAAATCAGGCTGGCATCCGGAAGGTTTCTATGGCCTGATGCAAAAACTTCATATCGTGACGAAATGGCATGCCCGCATAGACTCCCTGCGCTCGTGATCGCGGATTGAGTTTTCCCAGCGATTATTAAAAACACGGCGCCGTCATTCGCAAATGGCCAAATAAAATCACTTGTCCTGAGCATCGGGTCGTTCTTACGTCCTGGTTGCGCGGGTTTGCTTTAACTTCAAAGAGGTGTCCGAAAATGTACAAGCGTGACATCATACGTAATACATACATAGAACCGGTACGTGTCAATCAACATAGATTTCGAACCCGCGTGGCTACCCATAGCGTACGTTGACGCTTTTTGAAGACGCTGAACAGCGAGAGAGAGAGAGAGAGCGCGCTAGAGAGAGAGAGAGAAGAGAGAGTGGGGATAGCGGCGAGAGAGAGAGAGAGAGAGAGAGAGAGAAGAGAGAAGAGGCGCGCCGAGAGAGAGAGAGAGAGAGAGAGAGAGAGAGAGTCGCGCGCGCGAAATCTAATCCCTTCCGCGCTGTTATAGCGGTTAACGAACGTGACCAACAACCACTTTTGTCCTGAACGCGTTCGCGTGAGGAGAGAGAAAGAAGAGAGAGAGGAGTTAGAGGGGGGAGGGGAGAGACGACGAGAGAGAAGAAATAGAAAATAGAAGGAAGAGTGAGAACGGAGAGAGAGCGTTCGCGAGAGCAAAGGGGAGAGGAGATTCGCCAGAGAGAGAAGAGAGAGAAGAGAGAGACAGAGAGAGAGACAAGCGAGAGAGGAAGAGAGAGAGAAGAAGAGAAAGAAAGAGCGAAAAAGAGAGAGGGGAGACGCGGAGGGGGGGGGGAGAGCGCGTTCGCGAGAGGAAGAAAGAAAGAGAGAGAGAGCTCAGAGAGAGAGAGAGGAGAGTGAGAGAGAGAGTAGAGAGAGAGAGAGAAAAGGAGAGGAAGAGAGAGAAAGAGAGAGAGTGCCACGCGAGAGAGAGCGTCTGCTTCGAGCGCGAGAGGCTGAAGAGAGATAGCGCGCGCGCGAGAGAGAGAGCGTTCGCGAGAGGGAGAGGGAGAGAAAGAGAGAGAGAGAGAGAGAGAAGAGAGAGAGCGCGAGCCGCGAGAAGAGAGATACGAGAGAGAGATACGAGAGCAAGAGAGAGAAGAGAGAGACAGGAGAGAGAGAGAGAGAAGAGAGAGAGAGAGTCGCAGTCGCGGCGAGCTTGAGAGAAAGAGATGAGAGAGAGAGGCGCGCCGAGCGAAAAATCTAATCGCTTCCGCTGTTAATGACGTTAATGCGAGCGTTGACAAACGCACTTTTGCTGACGCAGCGTGATTCTAATTCGTTTTCCTTGCCGAGATAAGCCGGTCCGCGAGGCGGGAGAGTGCACAACTTGATGCCATAACGTCGCTTCCGTCCACGGGAAAATTGACGAGACGACCTCGATCACACGAATGTCATTACGAGGATAGTTATTGGATATGTGGTATATTGGCAAAGACGCTGCAGGCTGCATGCCCGTGGGAAAAATTCCTTTGGAACGATAAGCGTGTGCCATAAAATTTTCACGATTTTCCTATCGCGTAACTGATGGCTTGCTTGAATGACGTTGCTCGCATTTCACCGTGACAATGTTCCATCAATCGGAGAGAGAGAGAGAGAGAGAGAGAGAAGAGGAGTAGTGGACCAGAAAGAGAAGAGAAAGAGAGAAGGAGAAACAATCTAATGTCATATTGATATGCAGAGTAGTTTATTTTATTTACCAAGAGACAGAGATACACCGAGAGAGAGAGGGGGCGAAAGAGAGAGAGCGGAAGAGAGAAAGAGCGATTGCGAGCGAGAGACAGAGAGAGTGAGAGACAGAGAAGAAAAGAGAGAGAGAGAGAGAGAGAGAGAGAGAGAGAGAGAAAGAGAAAGAATGAGAGCGAGAGAGAGGCGAGAAGAGAGGAGAGAGAGGACGAGAGACACGAGAGAGAAGAGAGAGAAGAGAGAGAGAGAGAGAGAGAAAGAGAGAGAGAGAGAGAGAGAGAGAGAGAGAGGAGAGAGAGAGAAAGAGAGAGAGAGAGAGAGAAAATAGAGCGAAGAGCGAGCGAGAGAGCGAGAGAGGTGAGAAGAGCAGATAGAGAAAGAGAGAAGAGAGAAGAAGAGAGAAGAGAGAAGAGAGAGAGAGAGCGAAAAGAGAGAGAGAGAGAGAGAGAGAGAGAGAGAGAGAGAGAGAGAGAGAGAGAGAGAGAGAGTATAATGTCAATGCACAATAATTTACAAGGGAGAGAAGAAAAAGAAAGGGATGAGAAATAGAGAAAGCGAGGGAGACGGCAAAATGTCAGATTATTAAGGAGAATAATTTACAAGAGAAAGAGAGAAGGGGGAGAGGAAAAGAAATGGATGAGGGAGGCAGCCTGGAAAATATTAGTTCTTTATGTAAAGTCATGCACTGAGAAGAAATCCAACGTGGTAATTTCTCATGCTACAAGACGGGAGCATTGAATGTAATAGAACTAAACTCGTGAATTTATATCACTGATAAATGCTCTATTAAAAAAAAAATACGTTGTCGGATTATTTCGCCGAAACGGTTCAACGAAACCAGAATAGAACGGTGTTGGATATGAAAATAAGAATGCTAAATTTTAGAATAAACTTGAATAGAATTCCTAGGACGTGGTAACGAATCCATATTTCTCGCGTAATTAATGTGTCATAAATGACATGCTATCAATGTACACTCGCGTTGCTCAACGTAGTTTTTACGGCCCGCGTAACTTCTATGTACATGCTTGAATATCTAATACTCGTATAGAGACGTGCTTTATATATACATCATGCTGGCGAAAATTCATGCGGTAACAGCAGTCATGCAGCATACCGCCGCCGATTCCGTTTCTGCATTCAAACTCGGGCTGTGCAAATCAGTTTGCCATATCAGGAAATACTTAAAAATCGGTCACGTCTGATCCAAATGATATTGTGAGAAATTACTATCCGAGTCTAAATCGGTTACATCGTAAATATGAACGAGCGCCACTGTTTGATACGCAGTGATTGCGTCGAACAAAAGAAATGCGCAGTCAGTCATGCAGTTAGGAAATGCTGTGAAATTGTACTTTCTTGTCGGTAATGTGGTCATTCCGCCGAATCACGGATAGAAAAGATAGAGTTCAGAAGCGACGCATATCAACCGACATGATATAGCTGATGGAATGACGAAGAGCAGCGGAATCGCCCGAGGTTTGCCGAATGGCACGGCAATCAGTTCAATATTTAAATTAGATAAATGGTGACTTCTGTTCCCCCCTATTAGCAGCCGTGAAAGCCGCTACTCTACCACCCTTCTTAATTGTCGATTTATCACTCCAAACCCCAAAGGCGGATCCCGGAAGCTGTTGCCAAACTGGCTGCTAAAAATAGTCACGAAAAACGAACGCTCATGGCCCAGAGGTCTAGACAGAAATAGCATCGGTCTGCACTCAAACTATATTCTAATTGTGCGCGATGAAAGCAAGATTCAACTGATAACGCCTCACAGCGTGTCGCGATCGTAGACTGTTGGAACGCTTCAATTGAGCGCTTTCACATATACTAGTTTACTATATTTCCGCTCAATTCGTGTCCGTTGAACGTAGGAGGAACGGGAAAAATAACGTAAACGACATTGAAGAGACGCGATTATAGTTGGCACGTCTCGGCTTCTATCTGCTATATTCTCGTTATTATGGTTGCGACGTATAGGAAAATATGCTGCTTCTAACTTTCTATCGGTAGTGCGAAATCGGACATGTCAACTTGAATATAAACTGCGAAACATCGGACCATAGTTATTTCTCTATTAACTTTCTAGGGTGTTATACCGCGGGTAGATGGCCGTGCTATTATATGGGAGCAGCTGGTACTAGCGCAAAGATTTACGGATATTTGTTCGCGCTCGTGGGAATAACAGAATCTTTTGCTCCCCTATGTATAGTAAAAAAGGCGCGGCACTTACTCTGGTGTTACGGTTTGCGCGAATATTTACATGAAAAAATGCGCATCGAATATTTAGCGCTACTAAGTAGATGAAAATTATCTTTTGTTAAATGCATTTATGAAATATAAATAAGCTAAAACACAACGTCGGTTCAATTTCGCGTGATTATATTGAAATATCAGAGCAACATGCCCAATTACGCACGTATATGTTTTTTTTCGTTAGCTTTTTTCGTTAGCTTATTTTTCCACCGCACAGTGATTTCTCCCACGAGGAGAAAAGCGACGAAAATAAAATTAGCTAAAACACAACGTCGGCTCAATTTCGCGTGATTATATTGAAATATCAGAGCAACATACCCAATTACGCACGTATATGTTTTTTTCCTTTTTTCGTTAGCTTATTTTTCTGCCGCACAGTGATTTCTCCCACGACGAGAAAAGCGACGAGAATAAAATTATTAACCGCGAGTGTGTGTGTGCGCGCGCGCGATATCTTTCGCGCGGTCAACACCACAGGATTAATACTAGTTAGACCGTATATATATCATTGTGTCTTTTGTCTCTATATATTTCTATGGTCGACACAGACGAAAAGAAAATATACATATACGTACATATACATATACATATACATATACATATACATATACATATACATATACATATACATATGTATAATATATATATATATATACATATATATATAGAACATATACGTACGATGATACTCAGCGAGATGTGGGGCAAACCGTGCGGGCGCGTCATCAGTGACGGCGTATCCCGGTCGCATATATGCAGCGTGTCATGCGCACGCACGCAATAGTGCGCTACCTTCCTCCGAGAAAGACGCGCCATTAGGTCACATTACGTGATTGCTGCTCGTGGGAAGGGAAAATAATGGAATCGTTCCGAAAACGGAAGGCTGGAGTAGCTTGACCTCCTAAGAAGAGCTTGCCCCCCATTACATCCCGCATGGCCACATAATGATCAAATCCCCGTGCGCAATGTGCCGTACTAGACTTGCTCATATTATCAAGCTCATATTACCATGCTCATCTTACCTTCTTAATATGCTCTTGATATTATGTGTATAGTTGTAGCATATTATGTAGAGGGAGTAAGCTTGTCACAGGGAGTAAATAGGTCATGCTCCACTGGCCCATGTGAAGGGTTCGCGACAGATGACAAATCGCACTGCGACACACATCGCCGTCTCGCTCACGGACTCTTGAGTTATTTCAATAATAAATTGATGGTAAATGAACACGAAATGTATATTTACCACCAATTAAGGTCATAAAGTTTATCTGTTCTCTTTCGCCTATCCTTACTAATAATTCCCGATAAATTCCGTTCAAATCTTTCTCTGCTACACACAATCGCACCGCACGCAAGCCACTGTGCACAAACTCACATCAAACTCTATGTTTTATGGATATGGCCGGGAATATGGTCGCCATCAAGTCTACCACCCCGAGGCTGCAGTGCGTGCAGCAGTATGTGCTGCAGTGTGACTACAATGTGCGCTGCAACGTTACTGCAATGTGTGCTGCAGTGTGACTGCAATGTGTGCTGCAGTGTGACTGCAGTGTGTATTGCAGTGTGACTGCAATGTGTATTTGGCATGTGGACTGGCAATTGTGTGGGCTACAGTTTGACGTGCTGCAGTGTGATTGCAATATGCGCTGCAATTAGACTGCAATATGTGCTACAGTGTAGTTGCAGTATGTTCTTCAACGTGACTGCAATATGTGCTGAAATGTGACTGAAATATGCGCTGCAATGTGACTGCAATATGCGCTGCAATGTGACTGCAATGTGCGTTGAAATGTGCCTGCAATGTGCTCTGCAATGAGACTGCATATGTGCTACAGTGTAGTTGCAGTATGTTCTTGAACGTGTCTGTAATGTATGCTACAGCGTGACTGCAACATGCACTGCGTCACGTGGCTATACTGGTGCATGGCCATCTAATCAGCTAGTTTTACGCATAGATGTAATAACAGTGTTGTTATCTCTTTTTTTAGTTCGTCGTAAATCATATATGTCATCATCAAAACGAACTTTGCCTCGCTGCAAAGCGTCTGCAATCATTTGCTACGCAGTAGTTTCAGTCCAGTACAAGTACATTTTTATCTAGCCCGACGAGGCTGTGCGACTGATTGGTCTTCTAATTCAAATTCAAATTCAAATTCAAAAATGTTTATTCGCGCATTACAATATACATAAATAATATAATGGGAATATTAGTATCAGAATTACGTAGGAGGGCGAGTTGACTGGGAAGTCTTCGAGTCAGCCACTCCTTAAATGTGATATTATTACCTCCGCCAGGGGCTTGGCGGAGGTTATGTTTTCACCGGCGTGTGTTTGAGTGTTGGTTTGTGGGTTTGTGAACATGCACGTTTCAGTTCACTTCCGCTAGGTGCGCTGGCTGTAGACTTACAAACACGCAACCACAGGCTAAGGGGCAACCACAGTCCTCTCCCACCTGCGCGCTCGCACGCTCGCATTAATTAATTAATTAATTTTTCCACTTAATTAATTAATGAATTAATAAAAATTTTCACATTGAGAGAATTCAGCTGCCTTGGCGGAGGTCTGTGCTCTCCGAGTGCTCTAGTTACATATATGATGGCTGTTAAATGATACATGAGTTTCCGGTAATGAGTTTCTGGTATTGCCGGTAATGAGTTTGTGTTAAATTTGTACATGAATTTGGCCAATTCCATGAGATGTATATCGTTAAGTTTTAATAAGTTATGTTTGATATAAAGTGGAGAAGCTCGAGACCATTTAGTAGCAAAACTAATTAGTTTCATAATCTTATTCTGTTGTGTTATTACTGGTTTTAGCTCAGATATTGAAGCAGATCCCCAACTGAGGATAGCATATTGTAAGTACGGATAAACAAGTGCATAATATACTGTTAATAAA
>NW_014577071.1:983455-985101 GCF_000485595.1 Priapulus caudatus
TTAATTAATTAATTAATAAAAAAATTTACATTGAGAGAATTCAGCTGCCTTGGCGGAGGTCTGTGCTCTCCGAGTGCTCTAGTTACATATATGATGGCTGTTAAATGATACATGAGTTTAACATAAGTAAGGATATATAATGAAAGATAAATGACGATAAAGCAAAAGAAAACAGATATGAACAGTCAAATAGATTAACACAACAAAACATAATTACAACGAACAATAACTCAAGAGAATCAGAAATAACAAGTAAATAAATAAACTAACTGGTATGCAACATCATAATTTAAACGTACAGTTTACACAAGATCAACAAATGCTGAATGTTATGAAGAGGTATGATATATAAACATAATTGCACTTAAAAACCCAAAGAAACATAGTGCTCATATGATAAATTCTTTATACAACAAACTTAACTAGCTATATATACAGTTGCACATATGAAAATTATTAGAGCTGAGTAGTTATTGCAAGTAGTCCTTAGTAATTAGATACGAGATGGTATTTGTAAGTTTTGACAAACTTGAAAAGGTTAAGCAGTTTTAGTTCATGGTTGAGGGAAGCCCAAAGTTTCACACCTCGATATTTTAGTGTTTTTAAACCCATGGATGTAGAAAAACGGGGAAGATGGTAATTGGAATATGGAGAATATCTTGTATAGTGAAAATGAATTTTATTTGTTTTTTGGTAATAGTTGCAAAATATTGCCGGTAATGAGTTTGTGTTAAATGTGTACATGAATTTGGCCAATTCCATGAGATGTATATCGTTAAGTTTTATTAATTTATGTTTGAGATAAAGTGGAGAGGCTCGAGACCATTTAGTAGCAAAACTAATTAGTTTGATAATCTTATTCTGCTGTGTTATTACTGGTTTTAGCTCAGATATTGAAGCAGATCCCCAACTGAGGATAGCATATTGTAATTACGGATAAGCAAGTGCATAATATACTGTTAATAAAGACTTAGTGTCAACATAATATCTTCTAACCCTAGCAAGACCGTTTCTTGGAGCTAGTTTTCATCCAGCCTTATACCAGCTTTTAATATTTGTTGTCTTAACTCTATATATGAATTTTAGTAAAGCTATAGGTACGATGGTTAATATACTTGCGTAGTATCAAGAGCTAAAAATACCTCGAGCTAATCAAGAGCTATAATTAAGAGCTAATTAAGAGCTATTAACTCTGAGTATGTAGCATCAGTGCATGTGTACACGAAGTGCTTTGAACGCTAACAGCTTTACATTTTGCCAAAATTTACTCGTGCGAACTTTAGCAGATTTTCGTCTTTATTTCGTGTTTATTATTTTAGATTACCCACATCGTGTCACGAGCTGATAATATATGTATTATTTTAGATTACCCACATCGTGTCACGAGCTGATAATATATGTATTATTTTAGATTACCCACATCGTGTCACGAGCTGATAATATATGTATTATCACTTCTTGACCGTGTACTACCGTAATCCCACACTAAAAACGATATTGACCTCAATTAAACCTAGCAGAAATGAACTTTTCGTGGCGCAGTAATTCTTTATCATATTGGGTTCCTCGCGCTCTCTCTCTCTCTCTCTCTCTCTCTCTCTCTCTCTCTCGCTCGCGCTCTCTCTCTCTCTCTTCTCTTCTCCCTT
>NW_014577071.1:985111-1006041 GCF_000485595.1 Priapulus caudatus
CTCTCTCTCTCTCTCTCTCTCTCTCTCTCTCTCTCTCTCTCTCTCTCTCTCTCTCTCTCTCTCTCTCTCTCTCTCTCTCTCTCTCTCTCTCTCTTTCTCTTTCTCTCGCTCTCTTTCTCTCTCTCTCTCTCTCTCTTTCTCTCTCTCTCTGTGCCAGCTGACATAGCATTTGGGAATCCTACCAGCTGTTACTCAGACAGGCCTACATCGCTTCAAGTTTGCGCACGTCAGTCGTGCCTATACTGACTTTTTCTTTTAAGACAGGTGCATGCCTTGGAAATTTTCGGCGAAAATTTTCATTCTTAATGGGTTGCGTTTTTAGTCAAAACCCAAAATTGGCTACGCGCGTCGAAAGCTCTTCGGATACGATCGCGCATGCGGAGCTAGCGTGTATCGCGTATTCTCGTACGTAGTTGGCGGTAACTTGTTAGCGCTAGACAGCCGGCCACGAGATGCATGTTGATGCTTAACTAAACACGAGATATAGTCCACGAATACCTCGTGGATTTGCACAGAGCTGTCGTCTGCGTTCTGGCGCCAGTAGTGTTGAGAGGGAGGCGGGGTTCGCTGCGAAGTGCTTTCCATACTAATTACGAACGTTAATCGGACACCGCGTACAAAACGGCTTTTTAGCAGGTTCTCTTTACATCTGCTGAAACACTATCACGCAATTAATTGAGTCGCGAAGGTATATATATATATATATATCAAGATATATATATATATATATATATATGCAAAAAACGCGCAGTCGCTCGAATTGCCGCTAAATGTACACAAATTACAATATATATCCGATGACTAATGGACGGATGCAAAATGCTAATTTATTAATTCCATTTAAAGGATCGGTATTTGTTTTAGACGGAGTAGACTGCTATTATGCATTCCCATCACACGGACAATATTGCATGAAAATATCAGGCAAGCACTGCTAGCATTCAAGTCGCGTAAACTTTTAATTAATTTGCTTATAATATGTTCAGTAATGGGTATAGCTGAATGCATTATGCAGAACTATTTTTATGAAAAGGGTCGGCGTAAGGTAGAGTATTATTATAATATTACATACATAAATTGGAAACATGGATAAGGATAAGGATGCATAGAAATAAAACATGAAAAGCCTTGCATTAATAATGATATTAATTGTCGGATAAAATGGTAGCCGCACAATTAATCATAATCTTAATGCCTTTTTACAGGATTTAAATTGCTCTATGCGTTTAGATTTAGTTAAAAAGGCAGAGTAGTGCATTACATATGTCGCCATGCACGGCATTTGTTAACAGGTAGAAACGCATAGAAGACGTATTAGAGGGCAAGCTAGACATAGCGCAGAGAAGTACGATAACTGCTGATATAATAATCTTTAAGGTTAGATAAGGGAGAGACACGCTACATTCAACTGCCTGACTTGCAATTTCAAATGCATTTCGGCTTGTGGCAATCTATCTGTACCTAGCTAGTAGCTAGTATCTAGAACCTAGTTAGTAGTTGCGGTTTTCCTTCTCAGTCATTTACGCCTGCGGTGTTACTTATATAACAGCAAGCGGTATCGTTAACGAGAAATATTACTGCATTCTGCCTTTGCATTTTGTTTAATCACGCATTGACAATTTAGAACAGCTGGTAAAATGCGAGGTATTATAATAAGTGAATGCATTATAATGTCCCCGTTGTTAATCGTAAATGTAAATGATATTTTAAAGCAACGATAGCGATTGCATCTTTTATGCGTAGTCTCAACCATAGAAATAATATACTAGGTAGATATAGGTAGATCTCTATATGTATTTCTATGATCTCAGATAGACGCAGCACAACATACAGCATAAACGAACATCTTCCTTGGTTTGTCAACGTGCTGGATTGGGTAGCAGGGAGAAATATATAAAACCATGTGTTTTCCGGTATCGATCGACGTTCGATAGGATCAGGGTTAGATAATGACAAATTGATTTGTCAATTTGGTCAATCTACCCCTGGTAGGATGGATTTAGGATAATCGAATTTTATGTAACGAGTTGTATAATTACTATGCCGATCGCCAGTCTTGATACGCATCGAAATTAGGGAAGTCTTTTTTTAATTGTGTCGGTCGCGCAAGTTTCGCATGTAAAAAATTTTAAACGTTGATGTAACGAGATCATTATTTTACCTTTCTGTGAGGAAATGCTTACGGAATATACGGTCGTGGTTTTTATAGACAAAGGTCAATGCACTTGTGTTTTGTATTAAGGGATTTTTCTAGGGATAGTAATAAAGTAATGCATAATATTAACTTATATTTCTTATCGTACACTACTGATTGTTATAGCTGTCCGAATTATGCCAAATACCATCAGAAATTATTAAATTGTTCAGTCTATATACTCGGCATGTGACCTAGCAAATTTAATGGGTATTAAGAGCGTATTGCACTCCAGCTTCAGTTTCATTAATTGTCCACGTCGAGATTTTCGTTTAGCACAATCTGACGGAATTCCGTAAGCCCCCACATTTGCTGGAATCAAATCAAGAGAGACCACGGTCCGCGTAAATCAAAAAAGAAACCCTAACGAGATTCGATCGAGTAAAGTTGGGGCCTCAGTGGGATATTGTTGCGAAAGAAACTCGCGAGCTGGGAGCACATATTTCTAATCAGTCATGCTGCTGCTGCTGCTGCTGGCGCTGAAGTGAGTATAATTGGCGAGAGTGCAGAAATAAATTTACGAGTAGCCTTGCTATCGTGAAGCTCGGATAAGAGCTTAATGTCGGAGAGAATATAAGAACACGGCGTGGAATTAAACGCGCTAAAGGCTGCATGCATTGGTTTTTCTGGCTCGCACCGAAATCCTTGCATGCATCTGACTTGATCTTTAACTTTGCGGATATATAATGAATTTGGTGTGACGCGACCCTGTGTGCGTGTGCGTGCGTGCGCGTGTGCGCGTGCGTGTGCGCGTGCGCGTGCGCGTGTGCGTGTGTGTATCGGTTCGTGGTTAGAACCCGCGCTAATAATAACCTCTACTCGGATGCAACGATGATCGCACTGGTTGTCATGCAACGCGTGCCGCATCGGATAAGGACATGAAAAAGCACTATCCCGATACTAGACCATTTTAATCGAAATGCGAATTTCTCTGACACTCAGATAGACAGATTAACGGAGATACCATACACAGACGAGCGTACGAAACGTGTTTGCCAATCTTACGCGGGGAACGTTCGCTATATATATACAGTACCGCAGCAGGGCATCGGTCGCATATCACATTGCTGCCGACGTCTTTTACGAGGCGTGATCAACTTATGATATTCGGACTCGAGGACTACTAAAATGCTGTCGTGCGTGAGCGCGTGGCAGTAAAACGCCAATTGTCGCACGGATGATGTCGCTGCGTTATCGCTGCTATTTCTCATGCCCGTGCCCCTCTCCCCTCGCTCGCAATGGACGTGTTTTAATGAGCAGTTCCGCTGGGAGAACTGATATATGGACGGCGTCGCAAAAATATCGCCACAATACCCGTTCCGATTTCACAGCGATGCGACTTTATTACAGACGGTAGCAGCTGTTTTATCGAGCGGTTGCGCCTATTGGGTGTAAAGATCACATTTTAAGCAATTTTCTTTTAGGCGCGGGAGATTTACGGCTGCACACCAAGCTGACGAGTTAAGACACTCGACAGGTCGGCTGAAACACGTCATATCTGACGACACGCAGCGTATGTAATCGTACGACGTTCGATGATGAATGTTTAAATGTCGACATGCTGATGAAATGTTGTCAACGCTAACCTCGCTCGCATGCACCTGCTGAATACACCTATTCTTGCAGCTGCGGAGCAACAATAGCCGTTGCCCTTTACGATTTTATCGCAGTTGGCGTTTTGCAGGTCTGCGATTAACCAAATACAATTGCGCAGCGTCTATTGTAGAGAAAGAATAGCGCTGGCTGTACGCCTATGCGGTTCAAAAACCCAGAGTTTTAGAAGAATTTCACAGAAGCGGATAATTACTTGCCAGAGACGAAAACTCGTTCAGGAAATTCTGTTTAGATGAAGGCTGTATATCGCAGTGCAAATCAAAGAGAGATAAAGAGCGCCTTCGTGCTTGTAGTAACCTTCGTTCGCACACATGCGCGCACGTACGAACACGCACACGCAGATACGCACGCACGCACACACATACATATACAGACACGCGGACCCGCGCACACATACACGCGCAAGCACGCACGCCCACACGCCCACACGCACACTATTAATATACTCTGATAATTCAGTTTATTGGTCGTAACCTAAAATATTTTTACATGATTAGCTTAAATTTACTATTTCTCCGGACATGCCGTGTAACGTAATAAAGCTTTATATTGATAAACAGGATGTGCATGATATAAACTGATTTAGCATCTAGCGCGAAAAGGCAATAGCATATCATGTCGATTTATAACACTGCTGCTACATGTAAATCCATGCACATAGATGCATATCGCTTCTGTAAAACTATATATAGATATAGATATAGATATATAGATATAGTAAAACTATGTCTTCCTATGACAAATAGTGTCATAGGAGAGCGTATATATGCGTATGTCGTGTCATAGATGCTAGCAGAACAGGCTGAAGTATGGATGGTGTATCGTTGATGCTATCATACTTCTTACCTCTAACGCCTTCGCGTAGCTCAATAATGACGTAAAGTACAGTCAATGCCGCACAGTACAGCGCATGCGCCGGCTTACTACATAGTAACTATATAACGCGGAAACCCCGTTTTATTGCAAGGCTAACAAAACCCAACTATGAAATAAATCTCCAAAATTGCTCTTTACGGTATTTTATACTATTATATTATTACGTAATCAATCAAGCCGATTACAATCTGGGTTTATTGCCATATTATGTGCTGATAAAGTCTACGTACAGAATTCGCCCTGATTTTACGCGTATTATTTCCCGTTCACAGTAGCTACAATTTCTATGCTGTAGGTATGAGTTCGGAATAGCATGATTTAAAAATATAATCTCATTATTTTTGCTCTTTTGTTCTGGTTCAGAGTCTGGCTCACACACACACGCACGCACACATGCACGCACGCACGCACAAACACACACACGCACAAACACATGCACGCACGCACGCACAAACACACACACGCGCGCGCGCACGCATGCACGCACACACACACGCACAACCACATGCACGCACGCACGCACAACACACACCGCACGCACACATGCAGCCACGCACCATAAACACACACACGCACGCACACATGCAGCACCGCACGCACACACACACACACGACGCACACATGCACGCATACGCACGCACAAACACACACAGCCGCGGCGCGCGCACAGAACGCACACACACAGCACACGCACGCAGCCGCGCCCCCCACACGCACCACTTACCCCCACGCACATAACCACACACACACACACAAGGCAGCGAGGCCGTCACATCCACCAAACACAAATAGGCTATATATATATGGACGGCTGGAAACGTGACGGTCGCCTGTTCGGAAAATTACAAGATGGCGAATTCCAGCGAGCCGCGAATGATGCGCGAGTCTGTAACACTTTTTTTAATTAATTATAGTCCACATAATAAGAACTATATTCCATTAATTACACACGCGAGAGATAGCAACTTCGCACAAACGATTTCATTACCGACGGCAGGTTTTCACGTATAGAGGCGAACTGTCATGACTGCAACCGGGTTGCCCGGACAACAGCTTTAATTACACCAACAGAGCGTTGCCCCGCGCGCCGTGTATAGAATCGCCTCAATTTTTCATGAGCATACAAACTCGACAGTCGAACTGATGAACGTTGATGACGTCGCCTCATGCGGAATCCAGCGTGAAGTGCAACGCATCTATTAGAACAGAATTGAATAGTGGACATGCTGGCTGAAAGTTTAGGATAGAGGCTTGATTAATGACGCGAGGAGTCGCCAGCCTAAAAATCACGACCTCTAGGTCTTTAGATAAACGCAAAGGTTGGAGAAGGAGGTGCATGTTGACTGTTTGAACTGGTGCCAGTCTTGAAACGGCCGTGGCAAACAATACCAAGTGATGGTATTATATATCAAGAGCCTTATGATAATAGATCTATGATCTCTGGTGCATGAACCTAAATGGAACTCTGCAGTACCTCGTCTGATAATTTCGCCAACTCTCAAACTCGAAAGGCTGAGTATGACATCTGAGGCCATGAAGGCGGAGGAAAGGTATAATACACGTGCATCGACTGAGGTGATTTTAACATCAAGTTATATCGCAGTGCGTAGGTGTCTATTAGAGTGCATCACGTGTACCATGTGGGAATGTGAGTTTATATATGATAATAACTGAAGATAATCGGCCTGACCTTTTCGATAAATAGCGCATTCGACTTTGGACTATCGTTATCGTGTGTTGTTATCACGTGTTTTTTTTGGGCTAGAGTCATTGCGATACTTTTGCTGATCCGTATGTGGGATCACGTCACAGCCCGCTTCTCGCCGGTAGTCCACGCAAGAGCACCCGTATACCGAAACGCACGTGTAGCGGACCGTTCACACACCACGCACATACAACAAACACACACAAACACACAGCACACAAATAAATATACACAACACACCACCACCCCCCTCCCCGCCAAACCACAAACACACACAAAGCACACACAGACAACACACACACACACAACACACACCCCAAACATCACACACACCACACCCCACACACACACACTCACCACACACACACACACACACACACACCCACACTAACACACACACACACACACACACAACCCCCCCCCTACCACAATCCACACCACACACACTCCTCCCCACACACATACGCAGCACACCCACTCCTCATCTAAACCCACGCCTGCGAAGCGACAGGCAGACACAGGGCCGCGTGGGCGGGGGGGCGGGGCGCGATGATGAACCGGGAGCATCGGTAATGCCACCTCTCAGCTGGCTTTCCGCCGAATGTTTAACGCGCCACATGGCCAGATAACATAACCTAGCGTCGGCGTAGTGTACAGAGCAACGATGAAGCGGCAGCTTAAGTCGGTTATCGCAGTCACAAGTCAAGAAAGCGTCTGATGTTTAAGCGCACGCGTGCTAATGCACTCTAGAGGCAACTATCTCTGAATAGGCAGTGTGCTTCGCGCGCTAACATATCTTAAGCGCCTGACGCCTATGGTCGCTTCACTACATGGCAAATCAGAATGTCGCAAAAAGATACAACAAAAGTAGAAAATCCATTAGGATTCAGTAATGTTGGGCGCGGTGGCCGGATGTCATAAGGCAAACGTGATCTACAGAGCAAACAACACCGCTCACTAAGAGTCGATATGCGGCTAGCTAATTGAGAGTACGGGTGAGGAAAATCTACGTAGGCGACAGCGATTTTAAGGCCCAGGCTCGGCTTACTACGCCCCCCACGCCAGACGAAACCGTAATACACTACCCATAACAATACCGCGCCGCCGCACAACACCTCGTCCCAGTCACATAAGCATCACACCACACGCACAATATAGACATGCACCGTACCACACACATCACACAACACAACTGACACCACACCGAACGGCAACCAGCACAACAACGTAGGTGTGACTGGTGGTGGTGTGTCTGTGTGTGTGCGCGCCGCGCGCGCCGCGCGTGTTGTTGTGTGTGTGTTGTGTGTGTGTGTGCTGTGCGTGTGTGTGTGTATGTGAAGAGAGAGAGAGAGAGAGAGAGAGTGTGTGTGGTGTGTGCTGTGTGGTGTGTGTGGTGTGCTGTGTGGCTCTGGTGTGCTGTGTGTGGTGTGTGTGGCGTGTGTGTGTGTTCGATGTATGTGTGTGTTTGTGTGTGGTGTGTGTGTGTGTGTGTGTGTGTGTGGTGTGTCGTGCGTGCTGTGTGATTGTTACTGTGCTACATGTTGCGTGCGTGTGGAATGTGGCGCGGCGTGCTGGTGTGTTATACCTGGTGTGTCGTGGTCGTGTGCTGCTGTGTTGTGGCGCGCGCGCGGTGTGTTTGTGTTGTGCAGCGTGTTGTGTTGTGGTATGCGCCGCCGGTACGTTGTGCGGCGTGTGTTTGTGTGTGTGCACGTGTGTGTGGTGTGTGCGCGCGTCCGTGTGTGTGTGGTATGCGCGCGTGCGTGTGTGCGTGCGTGTGCGTGCGTGCGTGCGTGCGTGTGTGCGCGCGTCCGTGTGTGTGTGTGTGCTTCTTGCTCTTGATGAAATTGACGGGAATTTCATGAGAATTACAATTTCCTCGTGATATGGTTTTTACCAGATGCCCGGAAGGGTACGCCACAAGCAATTTCTCATACATATATATACGAATCTCGTACATACGAATATCGAAACGTATTAACTTTCAACGGTAAATCTTTATATGCCGTAAGAGCATTTGACGGAGCTTAAGTTATTTTTCGATTAAGTAATTTCGAACTGTGAATATCACGTTCCAATTATCCTCTTGGATTTAATAGCTGGCATAACTTTATCCGTATCGGAATAAAGATCATAATATTATTCGTAAATCTCATGCAAAAACGTTTAACCGAGACACTGCACTAAAGCCTAGTCGCTGAAGACTCGCGGCTTTCATTTGCGAATGATTGAATTGCATTACTCCCGTATTCCCGTATACCTACTGCATGAAGCTACTAGCTAGCACTAAAGAACGTGGGTTTAAACAGCTCATAACATCCATGACATGTTGTCTCTGCATTGACGCGATCAGTCAACGCGCATACTCTTGCCGGCAAAATTGTACAACCCAACATCCGGGAAGCAAACAAATCGGATACGATCAAAGTTTGCGAAAAAAAAATCTTTTTTATCATTTCTGCTTCTACTCTCTGTGATCGGTCGTTATGGCGGTGTTACGTAAGCGCCGAAGAATCGAGTAACTCTGTAAATATGCATGAATGTTATAGAGTAGGCCCCTACGTTATTTAGATATAGGCAGTACTCATGCAGTGACCAAACCATATAGTGATCCGAGTACATTAGCACATGCGTGCTTGGTACGCAAACTGTTATCTCAGTTTTCTATGAACGTCTTTATAAGCATTTGATTAAAATGTTATTTAGCTTCTTAGCATTTTAAGACATTTTTATTTAATAGAAAATCTATTATTAGCATGCAAACTCACCCGCAATGTACGCATCTGTTAAATACTCCTACGTGTTAAGTGTTAAGTTAAGTTCTAAGGTGTTAGGTTCTAAGTGTTAAGTTACAGTGAAATCGCAAGTGCGTCTGTAATAGAAACGTTGATAGCACGTATTAGTTCTGTTTACGTTATTACAGATCCATCCTTTTTGAAGAAAATAACTTGTTATTTTAATTTAAAAAAATTAAACAATTAATTAAAAAATTAAAATTAAATTAAGTTTATTACTAAAATTATCTTTATACATGTAATACATTTTAGTAAATGGTAACGGCTAAGTTGCAATCGAGAATTTCCTCAGTCACACGATATTTATAATAAAATGTGAAAACGCTGCGAGCCGTGTTTTCAAAACTTTACTAATTCAGAAAATGAACTCGACGATTTCCTCGGTTTTCCTATTTTCACACGAACTGCTACTCGTAAGAAATTTTGATTTTCGCGTCTCGATAAGTTTAGATTTAACCTAATGTAATTTAATTTTCTAACCAGGTCTTTAACCTAACCTTCTGCGTTGTTGTTAGAAACAGTGTAAAGTTAGGGAATAATGTTAATGCTATGCTAATGCTCACGACAACGCCAATGCAACGAGAATGGCGTTGACAGAAACGCATCGCAGCTAAGAGAAAACCTACGATAACAGAAACTTAGTCATTGGTTATCACAGTGTTGCCGATTGGATGGGAATCGATCACAAAACTCAAATTCATATTCTATGTATTAGTAATCCTAGTCCTATTATGTACTATATGTGCACGTCTATGTTTAGTTTATCTGATGAGAATATATGCATATTATGGTCTTTAATCATGTATAAATAATTAATGAAAACACAGCGTGGTCATGTCTTTATTCTGCAATGCAAGATATTATTCTACGCGGTAACTGAAGACGTGAGCGTCATGACTCATCAAGATATCATCAGTAAGACAACAATCGCGAATCATAAATGTTTGTTTTTATATACGATCGAGATACAAAAAAGGTTACCGAAGTGTTTATCATGAAAACACCGGGTTTACTTATAAATATAAAAAGTGACATCAATATAATTGGAATTTTGCTGTGTAATTGCGCTCTTTACATCTTAGTCTGATAGTTAAACAAACGGCTAGGTACAAGGTCTACAGGGTACTAGATGCAAGCGTCATGACTCGGCAAGACATCATCAGTAAGACTACAATCGCCACTTGTAAAAAATTATTTAAAATGTTTGTTTTGGAACACGATTCAGAAGCGTAGCTAACCCATTTTTGGGGGGGCAAAGCCATGTACATGTGGTATGTTGGTGAGAAGCTGACCGCATTTGACCGTGTATTGTATATACTTTTTTGTCTGGGGGGGGGACTGCCCCTGTGCCCGCGCACCCCGGCAAGCTACAGCCCTGCGGTTAATATACAAGAAAGGTTACCGAAGTGTTTTTCACGAAAACGCCGATTTTGCCCATGAATCAAAAGTGACATCATTATCATTTTAATTGTGCTGCGTAATTGCGTTCTTTTCATCTTAGTTTGATAGTTGCGAAAGGGTCGTGTTATACCGTAATGTAAGTGATTTTTTATTTTCGACTTCACGACACCTCTGTGAATGGGTTACGAGATACGCTTACTGCGAAGACTAATGTTAATACTAAATTTTGTTTCTGACAACGGACCACTGGGCGAATTTTACGATATGCATCGTAAAGTCAAAAAAATACAAGATTTGTTTACGTTGAAATTTCAAGATTAGAATAATGACATTTTCGGTATGACATATTTGCGGTTGTTTGCGGCAAGCATGGGAAACGTGACATATATCGCATTATCATATTGCCACGCAAAGGCTCGGTTTGTTCTTTTGTTAATAATTAATCAACTTGTATTCATCAAATATTAATGGCGGCGTCTACTAGTCTGAACTCTCGCTTTACGAAGTGCATGTCATTTCTCTGTACACTGGCGCCATGGTGATTCAAAACCGTATTGTTGGTTGCCGGCTTTGATACTCTATTGTGATAAGTATGCAATTTTGTAATGCGTGCGTTTCTATACGAAGTAACCGATATACAGACGGATGTCCTTCTTACACATCTCAACCGTTTAATAGAGAAATCGGTTAGAAAAATCTTTTCAAACTTTTAATGGAAGGCCGTGATACAAAACCCTAAACTGCATCTTGGTAATGGGTTGCAGAGCATTCACTATAAACGCTTTAACCTAGAAAGCGACTAAATAAACATTTTTCACTGTGTGTCACAGTGTTATTATATTAAGTAATCAAATCCTTGGTATTTTGCGTTCATACTGCGTATATTTATGCGTGTTTGTTCAACTGCTTCGGGCAGAGAATTCGAGCGCGATTCCTGACATGTTATTCTCGTAATGTGGATTCGAGAATTAGAACGCAAACGAATTTACATATTCGTAGTTTTGCTCATTAAACCTTACTCAGTTTATCCTCGTTGCATTAAGTTGTCAGGCGCAAAATCGCTTTCACGTATACAGCGAATGATAAACAATCTCAATATATCATTTCCAGAATATTGAACAAATGCGATGTATCGATCGACCACTCTTACGAGTATTTGATGCACGGTCTAGTTGGTGAAGACTGCCAACGCAAAGAAACGTGCTGGTAGCGCACGCACGCGAATGAAGCATGCATTTAACAAGTTTTAACAAAAATAGTACAAGGTCGGATACGTGCGTGACGATTTCAATGCAACGTTGCATTTCGTTTAATGTAGAATATGGTAAGTTATTGTCCGTAAGTGCATTTCAGACTAAAATAGTTCTTTTTAACAATAATGTATTTGTTTAATGACTCGGGTCTCTGTGTATGTTTATATCTGAATCGTGCGAGCGAATTATTGTGGAATGGGTGTGCGAGGGGTAGCTACCATCAACTTTATCGGCCGATTTCCCGTTTCATTCTATTCAGATTATTGTTGAGATTCCAAATGGATTAAACGATGCACCATATGTATCTTTATTCTCTCCACGGTGTTCGTAAACGTATCACAAACACTGTCCGCACTATCGACGAACTTTTGGAATTGGTTGGCGGTTATGTTTCTCTATTAATAATCATACGGTGGCGGTTACGACGTGGTTCATACTACAGCACGATACCGATGATATAAACAACAGCGTGGTTATTGTGAAAAAAAATGTTATGTAATAAAAATAAATAATTTTAAATCAAATAAATAGCAACCTTTTCAGTATTTAACTGATCAGTCGATGCTTGTCGTGGTCTATCATAGTTTTTCATGCAGCGGTCTCGGATTCGTTCTTTAATAAATTATTGCAGCAACCTGCTTTCACTATTTGCACTACGACCATTATTAAAAAATACGGCTTGTTATATCTGTATTATGAGTAACCGACATAATATAGAACAAACTGCACATAATCTACGTCAAGACTACACGGTGGACAGAATAAATTTACAGAGTAGTGTTTGGATTTCGGTCACGCGTGGTCCGTTGAGAGATGGAGCGAGATATTAAACGGATGGCTACGGCGGATTTTCATTTCATTCTAATATATTATTTACAAGTTAGGCTTCGTTGCAGATCGCCTCGTTAAAAGTTTTTATTACGAGATTTTTGCTCAGAAACGCTTAATCCAAAAAATGTAGCGAAATATAGTCTCACCTCACAGCCGATATATCACTGATTACACTATCTTGAAAAACACTAGGATTTTATGCGGTACATCGTAACACAACGAAAATAACATCGAGTCGCGAGATTTGGTAAATGTGTCGACTTGTTTGCGAGAGACATGTAAGTCTATGGACAATAGCTGGCGCTAGTAGCACTACTAACTGGTCCAAGATTACAAGAAAAGGCTCGCTGGTAATCGAACTTGCATGTTTTGGTGAATACGAAGGTTCCAATGCATTTTATCGTTACTCCAGACAGTTGCTGTTAAGGCCCGTCTCCACACACGCGGCACGACACGACGCAGCGCCGTTGTGCTGAAAAAAGATACATTGTGATTTCGCGCATTGTGTCTGAGCGCATTGTGTTCACTCTGGTTCAGTGATCAGAAATTATGCATGTGCTTGAAGTCCATTGGCTGATGGTAGCGTGAGCAAAACACGTGATAAAAAGCAATCGCGTTGATTGGTTCAATTGTCTTTTCGCCGTCACGTCAGCCGGCAAAAGTCAAACTCATTTGACTTTCGCCGTCGCCGTGAAACCCGACCTATATATATATGGACCTGGAAACGTGACGTCTCTGTTCGGAAAATTTACAAATGGCGAATTCAGCGAGCCCGCGAGATGATGCGCGAGTCTGTAATCACTTTTTTAATTAATTATATCCACATAATAAGACTATATTCCATTAATTACACACGCGAGGAGATAGCACTTCGCCACAATAGCGATGTCATTACCGAGCGGACAGGTTTCACGTATAAGGCGAACTGTCAGTGACTGCCAACACCGGGTTGCCCGGACAACAGTCTTTAATTACACCAACAGACGTTGCCACGCGCGCGTGTATAGAATCGCGCTCAAAATTTTTCATGAGATACAATCGGAAGTCGAATGATGAACGTTGATGACGTCGCCTCATGCGAATCGCAGCGTGAAAGTGCAACGCGATCTTTAGAAAAGAATTGAATTAGTGGGACATGCTGCTGAAAGTTTACGATAGCAGGCTTGATTAATGACGGGAGGAGCGCACAGCCTAAAATCAGACCTATAGGTTTTAGATAAACGCAAAGGTTGTGAGAAGGAGGTGCATGTTGACTGTTTGAACCTTGGCTTGCCAGTTTGAAATCGGCCCGGGTGGCAAACAATACAAGTATATGAGTATTAATATAAGATCTATGAGTAATAATCTATGATCTCTGCGTGCATGAACCTAAATGAACTCTGCAGTACCTCGTCTGATAATTTCGCAACTCTCAAACTCGAAGACGGCTGAGTATATCTATGCTGATGGCCATGAAGGGGTGAGAAAAGGGTATAATACAAGGTGCATCGCACTGAGGTGATTTTAACATCAAGGATATCGCAGTGGCGTACGTGTCTATTAAAGTGCGTCACGTGTCCATGTGGGAATGTGAGTTATATATGATTAATGACTGAAGATATCGCCTGACGTTTCGATAAATAGACGCTATAGACTTTGGACTTATCGGTTATCGTTTGTAGTTATCACAGTGTTTTTTTTGCAGAGTCATTGTCCGATATTTTGTTGATCCGTAATTTGGCGATCACGTCACACACGGCCTTCTCGGCCGTGGTCGCGCAAAAGCACACGCATACCGAAACGCACGTGTACGCGGACTCGTTTTCACACACACGCACATACACACAAACACACAAGCACACAAATAAACATACACACACACACTCCCCTTCCCCCCAAACACACAAACACACACAAACACACACAAACACACACACACACAACACACACCCCAAACATCACACACACCACACCCCACACACACACACTCACCACACACACACACACACACACACACCCACACTAACACACACACACACACACACACAACCCCCCCCCTACCACAATCCACACCACACACACTCCTCCCCACACACATACGCAGCACACCCACTCCTCATCTAAACCCACGCCTGCGAAGCGACAGGCAGACACAGGGCCGCGTGGGCGGGGGGGCGGGGCGCGATGATGAACCGGGAGCATCGGTAATGCCACCTCTCAGCTGGCTTTCCGCCGAATGTTTAACGCGCCACATGGCCAGATAACATAACCTAGCGTCGGCGTAGTGTACAGAGCAACGATGAAGCGGCAGCTTAAGTCGGTTATCGCAGTCACAAGTCAAGAAAGCGTCTGATGTTTAAGCGCACGCGTGCTAATGCACTCTAGAGGCAACTATCTCTGAATAGGCAGTGTGCTTCGCGCGCTAACATATCTTAAGCGCCTGACGCCTATGGTCGCTTCACTACATGGCAAATCAGAATGTCGCAAAAAGATACAACAAAAGTAGAAAATCCATTAGGATTCAGTAATGTTGGGCGCGGTGGCCGGATGTCATAAGGCAAACGTGATCTACAGAGCAAACAACACCGCTCACTAAGAGTCGATATGCGGCTAGCTAATTGAGAGTACGGGTGAGGAAAATCTACGTAGGCGACAGCGATTTTAAGGCCCAGGCTCGGCTTACTACGCCCCCCACGCCAGACGAAACCGTAATACACTACCCATAACAATACCGCGCCGCCGCACAACACCTCGTCCCAGTCACATAAGCATCACACCACACGCACAATATAGACATGCACCGTACCACACACATCACACAACACAACTGACACCACACCGAACGGCAACCAGCACAACAACGTAGGTGTGACTGGTGGTGGTGTGTCTGTGTGTGTGCGCGCCGCGCGCGCCGCGCGTGTTGTTGTGTGTGTGTTGTGTGTGTGTGTGCTGTGCGTGTGTGTGTGTATGTGAAGAGAGAGAGAGAGAGAGAGAGAGTGTGTGTGGTGTGTGCTGTGTGGTGTGTGTGGTGTGCTGTGTGGCTCTGGTGTGCTGTGTGTGGTGTGTGTGGCGTGTGTGTGTGTTCGATGTATGTGTGTGTTTGTGTGTGGTGTGTGTGTGTGTGTGTGTGTGTGTGGTGTGTCGTGCGTGCTGTGTGATTGTTACTGTGCTACATGTTGCGTGCGTGTGGAATGTGGCGCGGCGTGCTGGTGTGTTATACCTGGTGTGTCGTGGTCGTGTGCTGCTGTGTTGTGGCGCGCGCGCGGTGTGTTTGTGTTGTGCAGCGTGTTGTGTTGTGGTATGCGCCGCCGGTACGTTGTGCGGCGTGTGCGTGCGTGCGTGCGTGTGTGGCGCGCGTCCCGCTGTGTGTGTGGTAAATGCGCGCGTTGCGTGTGGCGTGCGTGGCGTGCGTGCGTGCGTGCGTGTGTGCGCGCGCGTGTGTGGTGTGTGCTTCTGGCTCTTGATGAAATTGACGAATCTGAGAATAATTCTCCTCAGTGATAGGGTCTTTACCAAGATGCCCCGAAGAGAGGGGGGGGGGGGGGGGGGGGTGCGCCACAAGCAATTCTCATACATATATACGATCTCGTACATACAATATCGAAACGATTAACTCAACGGTAAATCTTTATATGCCGTAAGAGCATTTGAGAGCTTAAGTGATTTTGCGATTAAGTAATTCGAACGGTGAAGACACCGTCAAATATCCCTTGATTTAAAGAGCGGCCTAACTTTATCCGTATCGGAATAAAGATCATAATATTATTCGTAAATCTCACCCCAAAACGTTTAACCGAGACACTGCACTAAAAGCCTAGTCGCTGAAGACTCGCGCTTTTCATTTGCGATGATTGAATTGCATTACTCCCGATTCCGCGTATACCTACTGCATGAAGCCTACTACGCACTGAAAGAACGTGGGGTTTAAAGCAGCTCATAACAATCCATCAGACATCGTTGTTCTGCATTGACGCGATCAAGTCAACGGCGCATACTCTTGGCGGCACAATGTACACGCCAACAGTCCGGAGAAGCAAACAAATTCGGATACGATCAAAGTTGCGAAAAAAAATCTTTTTATCATTTCTTCGGCTTCTACTCTCTGCTGAATCGTCGTTATGGCGGGTGTTTACGTAAGCGCCGAAGCATCGGTAACTCTGTAAAATGGGATGATGTTATAGAGTAAAGGCCCCTACGTTATTTAGATATACCGGCAGTACCAATGCAGTGAACCAAACCATATAGCTGATGCCGAGTACATTAGCACATGCGTGCTGGTACGCCAAACTGTTATCTCAGTTCTATGAACGTCTATAAGCATTGAGTAAAATGTTATTTAGCTTCTTAGCATTTAAGACCTTTTTAATTATAATAGAAAATTTCTACATATTAGCATGCCAAACTCACCCGCAATGTACGATCTGTTAAATCTCTACGTGTTAAGGTAAGTTAAGTTCTTAAGGTGTAGGTTCCTAAGTCGTTAGTTACAGTCGAAATCGCAACGTGCGTCTTTTAATAAAACGTTGTATAGCACGTCATTATCTCTGTTACGTTTAATTACATAGATCCATCCTTTTTGAAGAAAATACTTGTTATTTAATTTCAAAATTAAACATTAAAGCTATTACTAAATGAATCTTTATACATGTATACACTTTAAGTACAAATGGTAACGCTCAGTTTGCAATCGAAGAATGCCTCAAGTCACACGATATTATTAATAAAATTGGTAAAACCGCGAGCCGTGTTTTCAAAATTTTACTAATAGAAATGAACTCGACGATTCCTGGTTTCCTATTTCCACACGAACTGCCTACTCGAAGAAATTTGGTGTTCGCGTCTCGATAAGGTTCAGATTTAACCTAATGTAATTTAATTTCTACACCAGTCTTTACCTAACTTCCTCGCCGCTTGTTGTCAAAAACCGTGGTAAAGTTAGGGAATAATGTTAATGGCTATGCTAACCTGCTTACCGACAACGCCCATGCCACCGCAGAATGACGTTGACAGAAACGCATCGCAGCTAACGAGAAACCTACGAACCAGAAACTTAGTCATTGGTTTCACAGTGGTTGCCGATTGGATGGAAATCGATCACAAAACGTCAATTCATATTCTCACTGTATTACTAATGCCTAGTCCTATTATCGTACTATATGTGCCCGTCTTAATGTTTAGTTATCGGATCGAATATCCATATGCATATAGTCCTTAATCATGTAGTAAATAATTAATGAAAACACAGCGGGTCATGTCTTTATTCTGTCAATGCAAGATATTATCTACGCGTAACTGAAGACGTGAGCGTCACTGACTCATCCCCGAATATCATCAGTAAGCAACAATCGCGATCATCAAATGTCTTCTGTTTTTATCTGACACGAGATACAAAAAGGTTACCGAAGTGTTTATCATGAAAACACCGGGTTACTTATAAATATAAACAGTGACATCAATATACCATTGAATTTTGCTGGGTAAGCTCGCGCTCTTTACATCTTAGTCTGATAGTTAAACTGAAACGGCTAGGTAAAGACAGGGTACTAGATCGCAAGCGTCAGACTCGGCAAGACATATCAGTAAGACTACAAATCGCCACTTGTAAAAAAATATTAAAATGTTCTGGTTTTGGAACACGATCAGAAGCGTAGCCTTCCACCCACTTTTTGGGGCAAAGCCATGTACATGGTATGTGCGTGAGAAGCTGACCGCATGGACGCGTGTATTGTACTCTAATTTTGTCTGGGGGGGGGGGGACTGCCCTCTGTGCCCGCGCACCCCGGAAGCTAGCAGCCTGCGGTATATACAAGAAGGTCCGAATGTTTTCAGGGGGCGAAAACCGATTTTTGCCCCATGAATCAAATATGGAACATCATTATCATTTTAATTGTGGCTGGCGTAAGTTGCGTTCTTTCACTTAAGTTTGATCGGTTGCGAAGGTCGTGTTATTACCGAATGAAGTGATTTTGTTATTTCGACTTCACGACACCCTCTGTGAATGGGTCGAGATACGCTACTGCGGAAACTAATGTTAATACAAATTTGTTCTGAGAACGGACCATGGCGAAGTTTACGATATGCCTCGTAAGTCAAAACAATACAACCGATCTTGTTTACGCTGAACATTTCAAGATTAGAATAAGAACATTTTCGGTATGACATATTTGCGGTGTGTTCTGCGCAGCATGGAAACGTGACATATACGGCATTATGCATATTGCCACGAAAGGCTCGGTTTGTTCTGTGTGTTAAAATCTAATCACTTGTATTCATCAAATATTAAGGCGGCGTCTACTATCTGAACTCTCGCTTTAGCGAAGTGCATTCATTTCCTGTACACTGCGCCATGTGATCAAAACCGTATTGTTGGTGCCGGCTTTGATACTCATTGTGATAAGTAGCAATTTGATAATGCCTGCGTTTCTATAACGAAGTAGAGATATAACAAGGACGGGAATGTCGCTTCTTACACATCTCAACAGTTTAATAGAGAATCGTAGAAAAATCGTTTCACCACGTTAATGGCAGCCGTGATACAAACCCTAAACTGCATCTTGGTAATGGGTTGCAGAGCATCTCACCTAAAACGCTTTAAACCTAGAACGCGACTAAATAAACCTTTTCAGCTGTGTTCAGCAGTGTTTATTAATTAAGTAATCTAAAATCCTTGGTATTTTGCGTTCATACTGCTTATACGTTGATGCGTGTTTGTTCAACTGCTTCGGCAGAGAAGATCGAGCGCCGAATTCCGACAGTTATTCTCATAAATGTGGATTCGAGACTAGAACGCAAGACGAAATTTACATATTCGTAGCTTTTGCTCATTAAACTTACTCCAGTTTAATCCATCGTGCATTAAGTTGTCAGGCCGCAATCGTTTCAACGTATAGCAAGCGAATGATAACAATCCCCATATATCATTTTCCAGGAATATTGAACAAATGCGATGTCATCGATCACCACTCTTACGAGGATTTGATGCACGGTCTATGGTGACAGACTGCCAAGCAAAGAAACGTCGCTGTGCGCAGCGCAACGCGAAAGGAAGCAGCATTGTAACAAGTTTAACAAAAATAGTCAAGGTCGGATACGTGCGGTGACGAATTCAATGCACACGTTGGCATTCGTTAATGTAGAATGATGGAAGTTATGTCGTCGTAAGTGCATTTCAGACTAAAATGTTCTTGTTTAACAATAATGTATTTGTTTTAATGATCGGGTCTGCTGTGTACTGGTTTAATATCGTGAATCGTGCGAGCGTAATTATTGTGGAAATGGGTGCTGGGCGAGGGGTGAGCACATCAACTATCGGCGCGATTTCCCGCGTTCATTCTATCAGCTTATTGTTGACGATCCAAATGGATTTAAGCTCGATGCACCATACTGTATCTTTTTCTCTCCACGGTGTCTGTAACGTATCACAAACACTGCCCACTATCGACGAACTTGAATTGGTGGGTTATGTTTCTCTATTAATAACATGACGGTTTGGGGGGCGGTTACTGAAAACGTGGTTCATACTACACACGATACCGATGAATATAAACAACATCGTGGTTATTGTGAAAAAGAAGTTGAATAAAATAAATAATTTTAAATCAAATAAATAAGCAACCTTGTCAGTATTTACTGATCAGTCGATCTTGGTCGTGGTCTATATAGTTTTTCATGGGCGCGGCCAGCGCGCCCGGTCTTCGATTCGTGTCTTTAAGTAAATTATGCAGCAACTGCTTTCACTATTTGCACTACGACCAATATTAGAAAAATAGCGTGCTTTGTTATATCTGTATATGAGTAAGACGACATAATATAGAACAACTGCACAAACTACGTCAAGACTACACGGTGGACAGAAAATTTACAGAGTAGTTTTGGATTTGCGGTCAAGCGTGTCCGTTTGAAGATGGAGCGAGATATTAAGCGGAATGGAGCTACGGCGGATTTTCATTTCTGCTAAATATTATTTACAAGTTAGGCTTCGTTGCAGCTCGCCTCGTTAAAAGGTTTTTAGTACGAGATTCTCATAAACGCCTATCAAAAAATGATAGCGAAATATAGTCTTCACGCTCACAAGCCGATATGAGGTCACTTGGTGGAAGTTGGCAGCTATCTGAAAAACACTAGGATTCTTATGGCGGTACTGTGAACACACGAAAATAAATCGAGTCGCCGAGATTTTGTACATATTGTGGTCGACCGTTGATTGCGCAGAGACAGTAACTGTGGACAATAGCATGGCGCTAGTAGGCACTAGCGGGAACTGGTCAGAGTTACAGGCTCATTCG
>NW_014577071.1:1006066-1018943 GCF_000485595.1 Priapulus caudatus
AGTAATTAGTGTCCATAGTAGGTCTAATATTTGCGGATGGTCGTGGTCATAAGATGCTAGCCAGAACAGCGCTGAAAGTATGACTGATGTGATCGCGTTGATCGCTAGCCCATGACCTGTCTTAACCTTCTACGCCTTCTCGTAGTCTTCAATAATGACTAAAGTACAGTCAATGCCGCACCATGTACAGCGCTGCGCCGGCTTACTACACATAGTAAACTAATATAACGGGAAACCCCGTTTATTGCAAGGCTACAAAAACCCAACTATAAAAAATCTCCAACAATGCTCCTCCACGGTATTATAAACTATTATAGTTATTACGTAAATCAAATCAAAGCCGGATACAATCTGGGTTTATTGCCAGGTATATTTATGTGCGATGAAAAGTCTCGAACGACGAATTCGCGCCGTGATTTACGCGTATTAAATTTCCCAGTCACGAGAAGTCTACCAATTTCTATGCTGTGGTAGAGTTCGGATAGCAGCTTAAAAATATAATCGTCCAATTATTTTTGCTCTTTTGTTCTGGGTCGGTCGTGGCTACCACACGCACGCAGCACAGCAACCGCACGCACGCAGTTCGACCCACCGCACAAACAGCAGTGCTACGGCACGGACACGGCACAACACACACAAGCCTCGGGCGTTGATATAATCTGCACCAGCCGTCGCGCGAGCGCGCCACGCATGCCACGCACACAAACAACACGAGCACGCGCATCAGACATCATCGGCCACCAGCGCACACGACATAGGCAGACATCACGCACCCGTTACAGCACATCATGCGCACGCACGCAACAGAACCAACTACACGGCACGCACACATGCACGCACGCACGCATAAACATCACACATCGCGACGCACACACACCGGCAGCCGTACAGGTAGGTTCGGTGTCCTGCACGCACGCACGGCAACAAACACACACACGGGACGCGCGCTGCACTGCACAGGCATCACGCACGCACGCACAAACACACGCGACGTGAGGGTAGCGTTCGGCACACGAGTAGGGGGGGCTGACTCATGAGACACGCGGCGCACATACCGCAGTAAGTGATCCACACACAACGTCAGCGTCATATCACGCACGCTACGCGAGCACATGATCGCACTCACGTCAACACTTCACATACACTACATCACACACACACAAACATCACACACTACAAACACACGACAAACACAATAACTATGACGCCGATATATAACTTATTGTACCTGAAACGTGAAGACGTCTTCTTGCGGAAAATAGATTACAAATGCGAATTCAACGAGGAGAGCAACTCTGCGAGATGTATTGACGCGAGTCTGTATTTCTCAACGTTATTTGTAATTAATACATATCGCACATATTATAAGACTATATCCTCTATTTAAAATTACATTTTGACATCGCGTAGCATGTAGACACTTTCGACCCACAATAGTCGATTGTCATTTGAGCGCGGACGGACCAGGTTCACGTTAAAGGCGAACCTGTCCTAGGACTGCCAACTACTGGTTGCCCGGACAACAGTCTTTTAATTAGCACTCATACCAGACGTTCCACCGCGCCGCGCGTATGTAAGAACACGCTCAACAATTTTTCTATGAGATACGATCGGAAGTCGAAATGATGAAACGTTGATGACGTCGCTCAATTACGAATCGCAGCGTGAAAGTGTCAAGCCGCGATCCTTTAGAAAAGAATGAATTGAGTGGACAATGCTGCGAACGAGTTTTACGATTATGAAGGCTGGATTAATGACGGAGGAAGCGCACAGGCCTAAAACAGTACCCATATTAGGTTTTCAGATAACAGCAAGGTTGTGAGAATGAGTCATGTTGACTGTTTGAACCTTTGGCTTCCCAGTTTGAAAATCGGCCCGGGTGGCAAACAATACAAGTATAAATAGAGATACTTAATATACAGATTCTATGAGTAAACCTAGAGCTATGATCTTGCGTGGATGAACCTAATGAACTCTGCAGACCTCGTCTGATTAATGTTCCGCAAACTCTCAAACTCGAAGACGGCTGAGTATATCTAGCTTGAGTCGGGCCATGAAAGGACGACTGATGAAAGGTGTATATCATACAAGTGCATCGCACTAGGTGAAGTTTTAACATTCAAAAGGAGATCCAGTGGCTGTGACGTGTCTATAGTAAGCATGTGACATAGCACGTGTCATTTGGTGCTGGAATGATTATATATGATTAATAACTGAAGAATCGCCTGACGTTTACGAGGAGATAATAGGCGCTATTCGACTTTTGACTTATCGTTAATTCTTGGGCTGTTGTTAGCATGACCAGTGTTTTTTTGCTAAGGAGCCTCACTTAGTCCGACGGTATTTTGCCTTGAATGTGACCGTAATTTGGCGATCACGCACCACCACGGCCTCTCGGCCAGTAAGTCACTGCAAAAGCAGCACGTTATCCCGAAAACGCACGTGTACGCGGACTTGCGTTTTCACACAACACCGGCCGGCGCGCTATTAATCTTATTTAGGAGAGTACAGGGTGATGCGCGATGCACATATACACGACAATAACACACACAATACAAGCAAGCACACAAATAAATATACATCACACACACACACGACCCCTCGCCCCCAAACACACAACGCAACACAGCACAGAACACACACAGACACACACACACAACACACACACAAACACATTTTTTGTTATTACTTTTATGCTTTATGGTACAGGTCGTGTTTGTCGTTGTTTTAGTGCTTTGCATGCTTTTCTCTCAATACAAACACCATCAACACACACCCCACATCTACTACACAACACATCACACACACATTTGGCGTGTTTACGGCAGATTTTGGTATAACTCAATAGAGGCTAATATCACATCAGACGACTCCATTCACACAACACACACACACCACAGCACAACAAACCCCCCCGATATTCCCGCCCTTTACATCACAAGTTCACAGCAGCACACAACCTCGCTTGCACATACTGCCAGCACATACACAGCTTTCACCACACTTTCCACTCACTTAAGCATCTAAACCGCGCACGCACTTGTAAGAACAGCAGACAAGAGCCAAGACAGGTGCCGCGTGCGATTGATGAAAAACCGGGAGCATCGTAACATGCAGCCACATGGCCGTCTCTCAGCTGGCTTTCCGCCGAATGTTTAAACGCGGAACGGTCAGTAACATAAACCTAGCGTCGGCGTAGTGTACACGAGCAAGCAATGACGCAAGCGTTATAAGTCGTTTATCGCACTCACATCAAGTCAAAGAAAGCGCTGAATTGTGATAACGCGCCGGAGTCGGCTAATGCACTCTAAGAGGAAACTATTCTTCGTGATAGCAGTGTGCTCGCGCGCGTAACATATCTAAATCGCTGACCACTGATGTGCGTTCACTAATATGCAAATCAGAGTCGCAAAAGAATTAAACAAGAAATGTAGAAATCATTAGGATCAGTAATGTTGAGCGGTTGGCCCCGGAAAATGTCATAAATGGGCAAACGTGATCTACAGCGATTCGCAAAAATACAACGAAGCGCTCTAAGTAAGGAGTCGATAGGGGTAATCTAATTGAGAGTAGGGTTGAGGAAAAATCTACGTTTAGCGAAGGCGATTTAAGCCAGGCTCGCTGTTTACTATAACGCTCCTCGCCACCCAGAACTAAACCGTATACCTCTCCATACATCACCTGCGCCGCACCGCACAACACCGGGCCTCGTCACAATCGGGTATCGCTCACATAACATCACCATGAGTGGCAACCCACGACATATATAAGAACAGTGCACCCTATGAGTACCGACATCACGATTCATTTTAACATTCAACAAACAACACAAACACTACAATTCCTTACATTAACTTCTATCATTTTTGGAGTGTAGAGGTTGCCTGAACGGCAAGCACAAAAACCGTAACCGGTGAATGACTTTGGTGCTGTGATGTGTGTATCGGTGTGATAATGCGCGCACGGCGCGTCTAGCGCGCCGTCGTGTGTGTCAGTGTGTGTTGTGTGTGTGTGTGTGGTGGTTGTGTGTATGTGAGTGAGAGAGAGAGAGAGAGAGAAGTCCGGGTGTGGGTGTGCCTGTGTGTGTGTGTTGTGTGTGTGTGTGTGTGTGTGTGGGTGTGTGTGGGTGTGTGTGGTGTTGCGTATTGTATAGTGTGTGCTGTGTGTGTTGGTGTGTGTGTGTGTGGTGTGTGTGTGTGTCCGTGTGTGTGTGTGTGTTGTGACCTTGGTAAATTTGTAGGTGCGTGCGTGTGTGACAGTGCACGATGTGTCGCTGCTTGCGTGTGTGTGAAGATATTATTGTATGGTGTGTGTTGGTGGTGTGACATATGTGTCCGTCGCGAGCCGCGTAGTGTATAAAGTTGTGTTGGTGAACACGTGTACAGCTGTGTGTGCGTTATCCCGGCCGCGTAGATGCACAGTTGTTAGTTGAAGCGTAGCGTAAGTGCGCCTCGGAGTTGGCTGTAGCGTGCGGTGTGGTCAAGCGCGAGTCAGTCCGTGGATGTGTGGTATGCTGCTGTAGCGTTGTCGTAGATAGACTGCGTGCGCTTGTCGTGAGCGTGCGTGCCGGCGTGAGTAGCGCGCGTCCTATGTGTGTGTGTGTGCTTCTTGCTCTCTGATTAAATTGACTGAAATTCAAAATGCATATTTACAAATTGTCCTCATGTGAGATATGGTATTACCAGATGCACCCGAATGAGTGGAAACGCACACTAAGCAATTCTCACAGAGTATGAACGAATCTCGTACATACGATTCGAAAGCGATGACTATAGCTTTCTACATACGGGATAAAGTCTTTTAATGCCCGTAATGAGTCATCTGACGCAGCTTAGAATTATAATATTTACGTAAGAAGTTAATAATGTCAAGTAAAGCTGTAAATATCGACGATTCCAATTAGTCCTCTTAGATTATAATAGCATTTCATATACTTTAGTTCCGTATCGATAATAAAATGAATGCAGATAATATTATTCGTAAATCTCTACTGCAATAAATCGTTTAAATAATTATTCTAGACTGTATTAGTAACTTAGATTAAAGCCTCAAGTCGCTGAAGACCTTTTCGGCCTTCTCGATTTACGCAGAAATCTCGAGTGTAATTGACAATTTACACCCGTAAGTCTTAGGTATAGCCTCATATGCATGAAGCTTACTAGCTAGCACCAAGAACGTGGTTAAACAGCTTCATGAAAGCTATTTCCATGAAGACATGTTCTGCATTGACGCAGATCAGTCAACGGTCGCATGCTACTCATTGCCCAGGCAAAGTGTAGCAACCGCATATCACTTTACCGGGTAAGACAAACAAATCGGATACGATCAAAGTTTTGCGAAAAAAAAGAAAGCTTTTCTTATCATTTTCCTTCTAACTCCTGTGATCCGGTCGTTATGGCGGTGTTACTGTAAGCGCAAGAAATCGGGTAACCTGTAAATATCATGAATGTTATATAGTAG
The DNA here is from genome assembly GCF_000485595.1 of Priapulus caudatus. NCBI lineage: Eukaryota > Metazoa > Priapulida > Priapulimorpha > Priapulimorphida > Priapulidae > Priapulus > Priapulus caudatus. Next base: position 1,011,527 of record NW_014577071.1, read on the forward strand.
GCCCTAACGTATTTAGATATAGCAGTACCAATGCCAGGTGACCAACCATATAGTGAATCCGATACATTAGCACATGCGTGCTTTTTTTGGGTAAATTAGTACGCGTTTCAATACTGATTATGCTCAGTTGGTCTTCATATGAAATCTCTTAACTTTATCTAGACATATTGATTTAAAAAATGTTAGTTTACCTTCTTACATTTTTAAGTATCAATTTTTATTTAATTAGGAAAATCTTAATTATAGCATCTAGTATACGTTCGATCTCTACGCAAGTGTACTCATTCTAGTTATTAAAATTTGTTTATTTTATTCCATACCTACGTGTTTAGTTTGTTAAGTTAGAGGTCTATAGTGTCGTTGTTATAGTTCATAAGTGTTTGAAGGGTTACACGTTGCGAATATCGCGAGATTGCAGCTCCTGTAACATAGACAACGTTGATACGCACACGTATTAGCTTCCTGTTTACGTTAATTACAGATCCATCCTTTTTGAAGAAATATAACATCGTTATTTTGTATATTAAATAAGAATTAAACATTAAAGCTGTTACTAAAAAATAATCTATATAGCATGTAATACATTTTTAGTAAATGGTAACGGCTCAGTTGGCAATCGAGAATTTCCTTCAAGTCACCACGATATTTTATAATATAAATGGAAAAGCGCTGCGAAGCCGTGTTTTTCAAAAATTGTTACTAATTCAGAAAAAAATGAACTCGAACATTTCTCGGTTTTTCACTATTTTCAGCACGAACTGCTACCGTAAGAAAATTTGGTTTCGCGTCTGCGATTAAGGTTAGATGAAACCTAAATGTAGATTTAATTTCAACTCAGGTCTTTAACCTAACCCTTCTGCGTTTTTGTCCAGAAACAGTGTAAAGTAGGGAATAAGTTAATGTGCTATGCTAATGCTTGACGACAACGCCAATGCAAACGAGAATGACGTTGACAGAAACGCATCGCAGGTCTAAGAGAAAACCTAGATACACAGAAACTTATCATTGGTTATGCACAGTGTTGGCCGATTGGATGGAAATCGAATCACAAAAAACTGTAAATTCATATTCTATGTATTACAATCCTATCCTATTATGTACTAATAGTGTGCACGCTATTTTAGTTTATCGATGAAAAATGATAATGCATATTATGGTGCTTTAATCAATAGTATAAATAAGTAATCGAAAACACAGCGTGGCCATGTCTTTATTCTAGCAATGCAAGAGATAATTCTACGCGTAAACTGAAGACGTAGGCGTCATGACTCATCAAGATATCATCTAAGTAAGACAAACAATCGCGAATCATAAATGTTGTGTTTTTTATATACGACGAGATACAAAAAAGGTTACCGAGTGTTTATCATGAAAAACACCCGGGTTACTAAAAGATAAAAAGTGACATCATATAATAATTGGAATTTTTGCTGTGTACTTGCGCGTCTACATCGTTAGTCTTGATAGTTAATAACCAAACGCTAGGTACAAGTACTACTAGTTACTAAGAATGCAAGGCGTCATGACTCTTGCAAACATCATCAGTAAGACTAACAATCGCCACTTGTAAAAAATTAAAAATTGTAAAATGATTGTTTTGGAACACGATTCAAAGGGTAGCTAACACCATTTTTGGGGGGGGCAAAGCCATGACATGTGGTATGTTGGTGAGAAGCTGACCGCATTTGACCGTGTATGTAATATACCTTTTTGTCTGGGGGGGGGGGGACTGCCCACTGTGCCCGCGCACCGCCGGCAAGCTACAGCCCTGCGGTTAATATACAAGAAAGGTTTACCGAAGTGTTTTTTTCACATGAAAACGCCGATTTTGCCCATGACATCAAAAAGTGACCATCATTATCCAATTTTAATTGTGTCTGCGTAAGTTGGCGTTCTTTTCATCTATTTTTGAATAAGTTGCGAAAGGGTCGTGTTATACCGTAATGTTAAGTGATTTTTTATTTTGCGACTTCACGACACTCTGTGAAGATGGGTTTACGAGATACGCTTACTGCGAAGACCTAATGTTAAGACAAATTGTTGTTTCTGACAGACTCGACGGACCACTGGCGAATTTTACGATATGCATCGAAAGTCAACAAAAATACAAGATTCGTTTATCGGTTGAAATTTTCAGAGATAGAAATAGAGACATTTTCGGGTATACATATGTTGCGGTTGTTTGCGGCAAGCATGGAAAGCGGACATATATGCGCATTACATATTGTCCACGTCAATAGCTCGTTGTTCCTTCTTGTAATAATTAATCACAAACTTGTATTCATCAAAATAATTAATGGCGGCGTCTACTAGTCTGAACTCTCGCTTTACGAAGTCATGTCATTTTCTGCTGTACACTAGGCGTCCATGGTGATCAAAACCGTATTGGTTGGTTCGCCCGGCTTGTGATACTTACTATGTGATAAGTATTGCAATTTTGTAATGCGTGCTGTTTGCTAATAGCGAAAGATACCGAATAACAGACGGATGTCCTTCTTACACATCTCAACGCGTTTAATAGAGAAATCGGTTAGAAAAATCTTTTCCAAACATTAATGGAATGGCCGGAATACAAAACGCCTAAACTGCATCTGGTAAGGGGTTGCAGACTATTCACTATAAACGCTTTAACCTAGATAAAGCGACTAATAAACATTTTCACTGTGTGTCACAAGTGTATTATATTAAGTAAGTCAGAAATTCCTTGTATTTTGCGTTCATACTGCGTATATTTAGGCGTGTTTGTTCAACTGCTTCGGCAGAGAGATGAGCGCGATTCCTGAACATGTTTCTCGTAATGGGATTCGAGAATGTAGAACGCAAACGAATTTACATATTCGTAGGTTTGCTCATTTAAAAACCTACTCATGTTTAATCTCTCGTTGCATAAAGGTGTGCAGGCGCAAAATCGCTTTCACGGTATTATCAGCGAATGATAAACAATCTCAATATATATCATTTTCCAGAATATTGAACAAATGCGATGTATCGATATCGACCACTTCTACGATATTTATGCACGGTCTAGTTGGGAGACTGCCAACGGCAAAGAACGTGCTGGTAGCGCACGCACTCTGAATGAAGCATGCCATTTAACAAGTTTTTAACAAAAATAGTACAGGTCGGATACGTGCGTGATCGATTCAATGCAACGTTGGCATTTCGTTAATGTAGAATATGGTAAGTTTATCGCTGTCCGTAAGTGCATTTCAGACTAAAATAGTCTTTTAAACATAATGTATTTTGTCTTAATGTACTCGGTTCTGCTGTGTATCGTTATATCTGAATCGTGCGAGCGAATTAATTGTGGAATGGTGGCGAAGGGTAGCTACCGATTCAACTTTAACGCCGTTTTCCCGTTCCTATTCTATTCAGATTATTGTTCGAGATTCCAAAGGATAAACGAGCACGACATATTATCTTTAATTCTCTCGCACGGTTCGTAAACGTAATCACATAACACTGTCCGCACTAATCGACGAACTTTTGGAAGTTGGTTGGCGTTATGTTTTCTCTATTAATAATCATACGGTGGCGGTACGACGTGGTTCATACTTACATTGCAGCGATACCCTGATGATATAACAACAAGCGTGGTTATTGTGAAAAGAATGTTTATGTAATAAAAATAAATAAATTTTAAATCAAATAAATAGCAGACCTGTTCAGATTTAACTGATCAGTCGATTGCTTGTCGTGGTCTATCATAGGTTTTTTTCATCGCAGCGTCATCGATTCGTTCGTTAATAAATTATTGCAAGCATACCTGCTTTTCACTAAATTGCACTACGACCCATATAAAAATACGGCTTGTTATAGTCTGTATTATGAGAACCGACATAATATAGAAAAACGCAACATTAATCTACGTCAAAGACTAACACGGTGGACCAGAATAAATTTACAGAGTAGTGTTTGGATTTCTCACGCGCGTGTTCCTTGAGAGATGGAGCGAGATATTAAACGGAGGCTTACGGCGGATTTGCAATTTCATTCTAATATATTATTTAACAAGTTGAGGCTTTCGTTGCAGATCGCCTCGATAAAAGTTTTAATTGGACGTAGATTTTGGCTCATAAACGCTTTAATCCAAAAATGTAGGCGAAATATAGTCTCACCGTCACAGCCGATATATCACTGATTACAGCTTATCTTGAAAAACACTAGGATTTGTATGCGTACATCGTAACACAAACGAAAATAACATCGAGTCGGCGAGATTTGGTAAATGTGATCGACTTGTTTTGCGAAGAGACAATGTAATCCCTAGGACAATAGCTGGGCGCTAGTAGCACATACTAAACTGGTCGCAAGATTAACAAGAAAAGTGCTCGCTGGTAATCGAACTTGTCATTTTTGGTGAAATACAAGGTTCCAAATTGCATTTTTATCGTTACTACCGAACAGTTGCTGTAAGGCCCGTCTCCACACAACTTTCGCTCGCGCACGACACGACGCATGCGTCCGCTTGTGGCTGACCAAAAGATACATTGTGATGTTCGCGCATGTGTCTGAGCGTAATGTGTTCACTCTGTTCAGTGATCAGAGATTAATGCATGTGCTTGAGTCCATTTGCTGATGGTAGCGTGATGCAAAACACCGTGATAAAACAAATCGCGTTGATGTGGGTTCAATTGTCTATTTCGCCGTCACTCAGCCGCAGAAAAGAAAGTCCAAACTCATTTGACTTTCGCCGTCGCCGTGAAACCCGGACTGGCGCCGGCCGTGTCAAGTTGGAGACGGCGCCATACCCGGCAGGGGGCAAACGCCCCTTTTTTTTGCGGTTCAACCAACAGGGTGTTGTAAAAGGTTGTTTTGTATCAACGTGTCAGTGAGAAACCTCCCTGAACACGCTTCCAGGTGGACGTACCTGAAAATATGCCTGCTGATATAAAAATGCGGCCATTGTTCAAAAAATGGCCACCAATCGTCTAACTAATATTAAGCCAATTCTGAAGATAATTGTTTGAATAGAACCTCCTTTCACCACGTGTCGTGTATCATATTAAAGGGAATTATAATTCTCTATAAGGATGATACCACATTTACTTGCTTGGTGTGATTATCGTAACAATTTGGGCCAAAAATGTGATTTTACCATTTTTCCCAAAATGAATTGCAAAACCAAAATACATTTTTCCTCAACATAGTTCAAAAACCCTTTTTCAATAGATGCATTTGAAAACTTTCCAGAAAACGCGCCATAATATGGTTAAATTGTGTGAAGAGGACACGTGTCATAGCTTTTCTAACAATAAAGTTATAGTGCTTCAATACTTTAAAATTTGATATTAGCTACAACAGCATGTTTGTACATTAACCAACAGGCCTTCCACGCTAAGCGTATAACTGCGTCGGCTGTGGGCGAAACTTCAAGTTTCAGCCAGTGTGTGGTATCATATATAAAGGGAATAAATCTCTGCAAATGGTACCACATTTAATGGGCTTGGAATGATTGCAGTAAAAATTTTTGGGCAAAAAATGTGATTTTTGACAAGGTTTCCCAAAAATATGAATTGCGCAAAAATACATAGTCTACCATATTCAAAAAAGTCTCCGACGCTATACCTTTAACTGCGTCGCTTTTGCATACCTTGCGTGACGGGTTGCACTCTGAAGATGTGTTTAAAAAAGAGCATCACTGCCACTCATGAAAGTTTCAAGATGATTCAGAATCAGCCATGACAGTTACAGTCCCCTGGCAGGAACAGATGATGCTTTTCGCAAAATCACTGGTTGAAGCAAACCAACCATCAAAATTTTGCTGGTCCATCTTTCCTGGAGATGTTCAGACATTCTTCACAGTATTTTACTGACCGAGCGAGAAGCTGACTGGGTATGGAGTAGACATCTCCTGGACAATACCAACGAATGCTATCTACCTCACACAGCCGGCACTACAGATAATGGTGCACGGTCTTTGCCTCCTCTATCTGGCTTGAATGAAGAAACTACCTGAAACAGCCCACCTCCCTATCTGGCTGAGATGAAGAAACTACCTAAAACAGCCCCAGATGTACATGAAGCACTAATAGCAGGTGCATTTGTAGGGAGGAGAGCAGATGGCAAGCATAATAGTGTCTCTCCTGACATGCTTCTGAAACAGACGCACAATGCAGATGCCAAGGAAGCGAGTGGTCTGGATGGCCTTACACTAAACCCTGCCACACGGATGGCCCTACACAAAACCCATCACTGCTGCTGTCTCTGCAGAGTTGAAATTGATGCTACATCTTCATTCATCCAGCCCTCACCATGAATCTGGTGTAAGTCGAGTCACAAGGGATGCAGAGATGGGGATCAAGGTAATGGCAGCAGTCGAGACGAATCCATTTGGTGCAACCACAACATCCCTGATAAATATAGCAATTAGGACAATGCGCTGATTGCAACGTTAAGAACAACCTTACCAGTGTGAACAAACTGGGTCTGGAGGCACTGTCTCAGTCACTGACCAGTGATCAGAAGAAGCCAAGTACTGTGAAGGTGAACACCTTCCACACACAAAACAAGAAACCGAAGAGGTCTGCGGCTAAAACAGCTGCATCGGGGAAGAGTAATGAAATAACTGCCCTTCTGCGTATGACACAGATCATTGCCAGTGGTGGAGAACTAGACATTGTTGACTTTATAGGGACCATGAATGCAGTGACTACCCACCATCTCTCTTCCAGGATGATGGCAGAATAAGAACAGGTACCAAGTCAAGCCTAGTGAAAACCTTGAAAGAGGAGACCAACGTGACCAGCACTCCTGCTCTGCCCCAACATGACAGAAAGACAGCAGTAGTCATTGATCCCATGTATGCCATTCGACACTGGTCCTTCCACAAAGGTGAAAGATTTTGGACCATTGCTGAATGATACAAATACCTGAATGATGTGCCTGCTGGTACTGAGTTCATGCACTTCTGTTGTGACAGGTACAGTGGACCAAGCCTGAGGTCCGCTGAGCAAGAACACAGGTATGCCCGATCAAAACCTGCCAAAGAATATGAAGTCAATGACCATTACACAGCTCCTGACCCACAAGAATTATTTGCAGTGGCAGCAAACAAGGCTAACCTCCTAAACTTCCTCTGTGAGAAATGGTGTGAGAATAAGCATCTGTACCCTGCTGTTGGTCTAACTCATCTCTACCTGGGTGGTGGATTCACAGAAGAGACGAAGAGCGTATTAATCACAAGAGAGTCTGTTACGGATGTTCCTGCTCTAGAATCGACGCAGAAGGAGGCTGATACAAGGATAATCCTGCACACTCTGTACAGTGTCCAGAATGACGGAGTTGAAAGAGTAGTTATCCACGCCAATGACACAGACATTATTACCATGATTGTGTCTACACTATGGAGCAACACACCTGAGAGATCTACCAGAACTATGGGTGAGGACAGCCCAGAAGACATACTTACCAATCA
>NW_014577071.1:1023505-1029409 GCF_000485595.1 Priapulus caudatus
AACCCTAACCCTAACCCTAACCCTAACCCTAACCCTAACCCTAACCCTAACCCTAACCCTAACCCTAACCCTAACCATGGCTTAACCCTAACCCTAACCCTAACCCTAACCGTAACCCAATATGCATTCCCGATACGCATAGCGAGCGCTGACGCGTCAACGGTATGGAAAAAATAATCGCCCCCCGGGCGTGGAGGGAGGTCACGTGATAACGTTGACGATGACGTTCAAAAAGTTAACCCTAACGGTAACCCTCACTCCACATCGCCAACACTAACACCAACACTAAATATATATGTGTCGCCGCGCTATATATAGGCATTGTGATCCACATAAATTAATCTATGGTGTGGGGACAGATATCATGATGCAAAAACCCTAACCCTAACCCTAATCCTAACCCTAACCCTAACCCTAATCCTAACCCTAACCCTAACCCTAACCCTAACCCTAACCCTAACCCTAACCCTGACCCTAACCCTAATCCTAACACTATCCCAACACTAGTGCTGCCACGTTGCGGTCACCTCTCTCCACGCCCGGGGGATAGCATTACCCCTCATTACAGGGCGCGGCCATTTTGGAGTAACTAAAAACATTGATCGGAAAACCAGTAACCCACACAAAATACACTTAATAAATCAATTAATAAAATCAAAAAGGGAAAAGACTAGCAGTATGGAATTACGGATAAAAGGATAAGGCGGAGATAAATAAATAAACAATTAAACTAGAATACGAATGGAAAATAACTCGGCCGGTACTAGCGGATGCAAAAAGGCTAAATGTAAACAAACGGCGTCGTCAAGGCGGTGTCCCGCTATATTTCTCAGCCGGGAAATAAGTCGACACTGCGTGTTCTGCGCATGCGTCAAAACCTGGTCAACAAATTTACCGTGTAAGGCCACGGGAAATTTCTCAGCCGGTAAATAAGTCGATGCTACATTTTCTAGCTAGTTTAGACTGGTAGGAGAAATTGGGGGGGGGGGCGTAGGGAGTACTGCTAGCCTTTTCCCTTTTTGATTTTATTAATTAATTTATTAAGTGTATTTTGTGTGGGTTACTGGCTATCCGATTCATGTTTTTAGTTACTCTAAAATGGCCGCGCTCTGTAATGAGTTGTGGTTTGAGTATGTATAGTATTACCCATAGAAATAGATAGATAGAATAGGTTGTCTATCTATTTCTATGGTATTACCATAGGTATTACGAGAGCCCAGACCTTCTCATAACTTTAGGATTAAGATGAAAATAACACATTTACACAAAGAATTGCAATTATAGTGATATTATATATTTTATATTAATGAGTAAAATGTGTGTTTTTCATGAAAAATACATCAGAAAACTTACTTATCTACCGATCAAAAACCAAGACAAAACATTTACAAATGGCGTTTGTTCTCGCCGGCTTTCAGTGCGGCGAGAAATGATGGCAATATAACGTGGATAAAATGCCTTCGTTTAGAGCGTGGCGGTGGTGACGGTGACAGGGATGACGGAGGTGAAGGTTGAGGTCGGTGTGGTGATTGTGTTGTTGCTGCTGTTGCTGTTGTAGTTGTTGTCGTTGATGTTGTTGATGTTGTTGATGTTGATGTTGATGTTAATGATGACGATGACGATGATGATGATGATGATGATGATGATGATGATGATGATGATGATGACGATGATGATGATTAGGCGGTAGCGGTGGCGGTGGCGGTGGCGGTGGTGGCAGTGGAATTCGTAGTAATTATAGCGTTGGTGATGGCGAGGTGGGGCGTGGGAGTGGTGGCGTTTGTGGTGGTGGTGGTGGTATGGTGCGGGTGATGTTTGATAGTGATGTTGTTGGTGGTGGTGTTGCTGTAAATGGTAGTGACGAAGAGGGGTAATCGTGGCGTGGTGGAATGGCAGCAACGGTGATAGTAATAGTTAATAAAAACGGCGAGAGGTTTTAATAATAGACGCAAATTATGAACGAGATTTTAATCCTCCTCGGAGTTTTATCAGATTTCGTCAGACAGCCGATGACCAACTTTATTAGCGACTATAATCCTTTTATCTAAGCCGATATGCCATGCGCAATCTCTATCTACGATTTTGTTTGGCTCATTACGCGGGCTTTATACATCGCGGATAGCAAAAGTAAATCCCCCAGACCCTCCTCTCGCTAGCCTGTTCCGCCTCTACTCTACTCTACTCCACTCTACTCTACTCTACTCTACTCTACTCTACTCTACTCTACTCTACTCTACTCTACTCTACTCTACTCTACTCTACTCTACTCTACTCTACTCTACTCTACTCTACTCTAGCAGACGAAGTGTAAAGAAACGATTTTAGTAATTTTGGCAGAGCGTCCGTCAAGAGCGAACGGTTAATTTGTATTTCCGCTAGGAAACTCAAATCGTAGTCACGCTTATGCCTATTTAGACGAATGATTCGCATGCACGCCCGCCGGGGGAACTGCGCGTCTTATCCGCACGCAGCGCTCATGATCAACGGCAAAGCTGTTCCACGTCATTTAATATCATGTCTCTCTGGATGAGACAAGCATTATTGCTATCTGGTGACAGTTCATATATTTGCTTTGCTTAATCGAAAATTCGACCGATCAATCCGCTAGTTTAATTGACCGTCTTTAATGTGACGGAAATAGCGGCTGTGCGAGTAACAAGCCTATCTCATAGCGACAAGGTCCCCGACCGCGGCTAGCGCCTGCTTCACATTAAGATGGCTCATGGCTCCACTCTACAAACAAAGCTGCCGACCGATTTACACGCAAGAGTATCGCACCAGCAGGAAGTCTCGCTCTACGCGCCTCATTACCCCCCAGAAGATGTCGCTGGCAATTAAAATACGCGCCTATAGGAGGTGTACAACAGTAAGCGTCCGCAATTGTTCACCGTTGCACTATTTCGTCTCTAGAAAAGGCCTTTTTTGGCATTTTTTTTCGCCGAAATTCGGCACTAGAGTGCAATAATTTGCATTATGCACGCAAGGTAGATGCCTCGTGGACGTCTAGAAAGCATTAGAAGTAAAATTATTCGTGTTGTGTAATTGTGCCATTCCAGCTAGTGGCGTAGCCATCGTCGCCGGTCGGCCATTTTTGTGTATGAAACGGGATCCGACTACTCTGTAGAAATTCGCATCATAGAGCTGGCAAAAGTTTCGAGCGGAGCATAGAGCACGAATCTGTAGTTATTTAACATGAATAAAGTGTATGTTTTGTAAGCGCAGTAACAGTGTGCGTATTTTTAATTAATTTCTGTTCAATGCTTATTCAGGCCTGCAGTCTATGGACGCCCTCTACTGTTGTTCAACACCTATAAGCAAGCGGAAAGTAAGCGCGGACTTATCTTGCTTTGCTTCTAATACACTCTCAATACAATCTCTACACTTCTAATACAATCTCCTTTGCACTCGCAACTCGTAACGCTGTTTGCGAAGTATTGTTTGGCTACCAAAGGCACTATCTATGACGAATCGTTTCGTTAACCGACCACTGCCCCTAACAAAGCACGTGGTCATCTCAAACCAACTTTTGATAAACTTGTACGCTGCGAAAATCCTGTCCTTCTGTCCTCGGCGAAAATCTGTCATATCGGAGTTATTCTCTGAATCAGTGTTTGCGTTTGTGCTTGTGTGATCGTTTTTGTAGCTGTGCTTGCGTGTGTGCTTGTGCCTATGTTTGCGCATGGGATTGTGATGATGTTGCGTGTGTGTTATTGTCCGAGGTTATCACTCTCTGCCTCGCTCCCCCCCCTCCTTTCTCTCTCGCTCCCACTATCTCGCTCCCCCCCGCCTCTCTCTCTCATCTCTCTCTCTTTCTCCTCTCTCTCTCTCTCTACCTCTCTCTCTCTCTCTTCTCCTCTCGCCTCCCCTCTCTCTCTCTCTCTCTCTCTCTCTCTCTGTCTTCTGCTGGTCCGCTGCAGCGCGCTCTCTCTGCTCGCTCTCTCTCTCTCTCTCTCTCTCCGCCCTCACCCCTTCTCTCTCTCTCTCTCTACTCTTTCTCTCTCTCTCTCTCTCCCTCTTCTCTCGCTCCCCCTCTCTCTCTCTCTCCTCTCTCTCTACTCTTCTCTTCTCTGTCTCCTTCAGCGCGCGCGCTCTCTACTCTCGCTCTCTTCTCTCTCTCTCTCTCTCGGCCCTCCCTCCTTCTCTCTCTCTCTCTCTCTCTCTCTCTTTCTCCTCTCCCTCTCTCTCTCTCTTCTCTCCTCCCCCCTCTCTCTCTCTCTCCTCCTCCTCTCTCTCTCTTTCTCTACTCTGCTCTCTTGGGCAGCGCGCGGGCGCCTGCTCTCTCTACTCTTCCTCTTCTTCTCTCTCTCTCTCCTCTCTCTGCTCTTCTTCGCGCGCGCGCTCTCTCGCTCTCCTCGCTCTCTCGCCCTCTACTTCGCTTCTCTCTATCCTATCGCGCCGCGCCGCCTCTCTCTCCTCTCTCTCTCCTTTCCTCTCTCTCTCTCTTCTCTCTACTCTTCTCTCTCTACTCTTTCTTCTCTCTCTCTCTTCTTTCTCTTTCTTCTCTATCCTCTCTCTCTCTCTCATCCTCTCTTTCTCTTCTCTCTTCTCTCTTTTTCTCTTTCTCTCTCTTCTCTCTCCTCTCTCTCTCTTGTCTCTCATTTTCTCTCTCTATTCGCTCGCGCCCTCTCTCTTTCGCTCTCTCCCTAAAAATAATGTATAGAAAAACTCACTAGCGCCATGATGACACGTAAATTAAGGATACACTTAAGCTTTTGCACGGGTATTGCTCTAACGAGGAGTAAACGGTTATTAACAAATAAATCGAATCGATCAATGTATTGTGTATCAGATTAACAACGCAGCGTAATATATGTGTAAGCATTCGAACAGTGCAACGTTAAGCAATGTTGCCTCAAATATGCAATGTTAACAAACGAGTAGTCTTCGGTTTAAACGAAATTCATCCGTTGATCGATATTTTTTCTTTTTATTCTCAGCATTAGGTTCGACCTTGTTATTAACTGTTTTATCGACGATCAGTTACTAGCATAACTACATCCATGCTGCGGAAAAATCGGCCCCAGCCTTGCCGGACAATGTATACGCCCACTAATAACACTCAACTGTATATGATTTACTCGCGGTAATAGTTACACTGTTCGGGAAAAATTTTGTCGGGGGAAGTAATTGTTCGATGAAACCTTATCCAGGGCAGAGAGTCTTCAAAATTATTGATGATTGCCTGGCGGTTGTTTCGTCGGATTGCCAAAGAGGATGATTTCTAGCAGGATACTGCTGTTCATGTGGGACTGCTTGGTTGCCGGACAGATTGTTACCGGATAAATATGGAAAGAGCGAATATTTTCGTCGGTTATGTTGTTTAGCCGGACACCGACGAGGCAGATATCAGAGCTGGGTGTGTTATCCGGTACATGGACATCGTCTAAGAGAACATCGTTAAGAGGGATAATAAAGAACGTGGTTAATTGTATTATGTATAATACTGTTGTACAATTGTGTGGTATCGTATACAATTGTATGCGGTATTTTGGCCGCTGCGGTTTTTATACTCATCGTTTCGTATCGTTTCGTATCGTATCGCTTCCCGTCGTGTCGCATCGTATCTCGTATCGTATCGTGCCGCATCGCATCGTATTGTATCATGTCGTGTCATATCCACTGATATTGTATCGTTCCCGAATCGTATCTAAAATGACATTTCCAAGAACGACACGTCCGGTCGATGGATATATCACAATAGATGATGTGACGATATCAGTAGTATAGGTATCATACCTGTAACGTAGCCTCATATACTATACTATATATAGCAATACTATATACTATAGTATAATAGCCATACTATACAGATATATACTATACTATATATAGCCATACTATATAGTATATACATATATACTATAGTATAATAGCCATACTATACAGATATATACTATACTATAT